>NC_137075.1:108643545-108754530 GCF_951640355.1 Cnephaeus nilssonii | reverse complement strand
TTTTGTGCACACAGGGGGTTGTCTCCGGAGTGTGGATTCTGTGCACACAGGGGGTTTTCCCCGGAGTGTGGATTCTGTGCACACAGGGGGTTGTCCCCGGAGTGTGGATTCTGTGCACACAGGGGGTTGTCTCCGGAGTGTGGATTCTGTGCACACAGGGGTTGTCCCCGGAGTGTGGATTCTGTGCACACAGGGGGTTGTCCCCGGAGTGTGGATTCTGTGCACACAGGGGTTGTCTCCGCTCCCCGGAGTGTGGATTCTGTGCACACAGGGGGTTGTCCCCGGAGTGTGGATTCTGTGCACACAGGGGGTTGTCCCCGGAGTGTGGATTCTGTGTACACAGGGGGTTGTCTCCGCTCCCCGGAGTGTGGATTCTGTGCACACAGGGGGTTGTCCCCGGAGTGTGGATTCTGTGCACACAGGGGGTTGTCCCCGGAGTGTGGATTCTGTGTACACAGGGGGTTGTCCCCGGAGTGTGGATTCTGTGCACACAGGGGGTTGTCTCCGGAGTGTGGATTCTGTGCACACAGGGGGTTGTCTCCGCTCCCCGGAGTGTGGATTCTGTGCACACAGGGGGTTGTCTCCCGAGTGTGGATTCTGTGCACACAGGGGTTGTCTCCGCTCCCCGGAGTGTGGATTCTGTGCACACAGGGGGTTGTCCCCGGAGTGTGGATTCTGTGCACACAGGGGGTTGTCCCCGGAGTGTGGATTCTGTGCACACAGGGGTTGTCTCCGCTCCCCGGAGTGTGGATTCTGTGCACACAGGGGGTTGTCCCCGGAGTGTGGATTCTGTGCACACAGGGGGTTGTCCCCGGAGTGTGGATTCTGTGTACACAGGGGGTTGTCCCCGGAGTGTGGATTCTGTGCACACAGGGGGTTGTCTCCGGAGTGTGGGTTCTGTGCACACAGGGGGTTGTCTCCGCTCCCCGGAGTGTGGATTCTGTGCACACAGGGGGTTGTCTCCGGAGTGTGGATTCTGTGCACACAGGGGGTTGTCTCCGCTCCCCGGAGTGTGGATTCTCTGCACACAGGGGGTTGTCTCCGCTCCCCGGAGTGTGGATTCTGTGCACACAGGGGGTTGTCTCCGGAGTGTGGATTCTGTGCACACAGGGGGTTGTCTCCGCTCCCCGGAGTGTGGATTCTGTGCACACAGGGGTTGTCCCCGGAGTGTGGATTCTGTGCACACAGGGTGTTGTCCCCGGAGTGTGGATTCTGTGCACACAGGGGGTTGTCCCCGGAGTGTGGATTCTGTGCACACAGGGGGTTGTCTCCGCTCCCCGGAGTGTGGATTCTGTGCACACAGGGGGTTGTCTCCGCTCCCCGGAGTGTGGATTCTGTGCACACAGGGGTTGTCCCCGGAGTGTGGATTCTGTGCACACAGGGGGTTGTCTCCGCTCCCCGGAGTGTGGATTCTGTGCACACAGGGGTTGTCCCCGGAGTGTGGATTCTGTGCACACAGGGGGTTGTCTCCGCTCCCCGGAGTGTGGATTCTGTGCACACAGGGGGTTGTCTCCGGAGTGTGGATTCTGTGCACACAGGGGGTTGTCCCCGGAGTGTGGATTCTGTGCACACAGGGGGTTGTCCCCGGAGTGTGGATTCTGTGCACACAGGGGTTGTCCCCGGAGTGTGGATTCTGTGCACACAGGGGTTGTCCCCGGAGTGTGGATTCTGTGCACACAGGGGGTTGTCTCCGGAGTGTGGATTCTGTGCACACAGGGGGTTGTCCCCGGAGTGTGGATTCTGTGCACACAGGGGGTTGTCTCCGCTCCCCGGAGTGTGGATTCTCTGCACACAGGGGGTTGTCTCCGCTCCCCGGAGTGTGGATTCTGTGCACACAGGGGGTTGTCCCCGGAGTGTGGATTCTGTGCACACAGGGGTTGTCCCCGGAGTGTGGATTCTGTGCACACAGGGGGTTGTCTCCGCTCCCCGGAGTGTGGATTCTCTGCACACAGGGGTTGTCTCCGCTCCCCGGAGTGTGGATTCTGTGCACACAGGGGGTTGTCCCCGGAGTGTGGATTCTGTGCACACAGGGGGTTGTCCCCGGAGTGTGGATTCTGTGCACACAGGGGTTGTCTCCGCTCCCGGAGTGTGGATTCTGTGCACACAGGGGGTTGTCCCCGGAGTGTGGATTCTGTGCACACAGGGGGTTGTCCCCGGAGTGTGGATTCTGTGTACACAGGGGGTTGTCCCCGGAGTGTGGATTCTGTGCACACAGGGGGTTGTCTCCGGAGTGTGGATTCTGTGCACACAGGGGGTTGTCTCCGCTCCCCGGAGTGTGGATTCTGTGCACACAGGGGGTTGTCTCCGGAGTGTGGATTCTGTGCACACAGGGGGTTGTCTCCGCTCCCCGGAGTGTGGATTCTCTGCACACAGGGGGTTGTCTCCGCTCCCCGGAGTGTGGATTCTGTGCACACAGGGGGTTGTCTCCGGAGTGTGGATTCTGTGCACACAGGGGGTTGTCTCCGCTCCCCGGAGTGTGGATTCTGTGCACACAGGGGTTGTCCCCGGAGTGTGGATTCTGTGCACACAGGGTGTTGTCCCCGGAGTGTGGATTCTGTGCACACAGGGGGTTGTCCCCGGAGTGTGGATTCTGTGCACACAGGGGGTTGTCTCCGCTCCCCGGAGTGTGGATTCTGTGCACACAGGGGGTTGTCTCCGCTCCCCGGAGTGTGGATTCTGTGCACACAGGGGTTGTCCCCGGAGTGTGGATTCTGTGCACACAGGGGGTTGTCTCTGCTCCCCGGAGTGTGGATTCTGTGCACACAGGGGTTGTCCCCGGAGTGTGGATTCTGTGCACACAGGGGGTTGTCTCCGCTCCCCGGAGTGTGGATTCTGTGCACACAGGGGGTTGTCTCCGGAGTGTGGATTCTGTGCACACAGGGGGTTGTCCCCGGAGTGTGGATTCTGTGCACACAGGGGGTTGTCCCCCGGAGTGTGGATTCTGTGCACACAGGGGTTGTCCCCGGAGTGTGGATTCTGTGCACACAGGGGTTGTCCCCGGAGTGTGGATTCTGTGCACACAGGGGGTTGTCTCCGGAGTGTGGATTCTGTGCACACAGGGGGTTGTCCCCGGAGTGTGGATTCTGTGCACACAGGGGGTTGTCTCCGCTCCCCGGAGTGTGGATTCTCTGCACACAGGGGGTTGTCTCCGCTCCCCGGAGTGTGGATTCTGTGCACACAGGGGTTGTCCCCGGAGTGTGGATTCTGTGCACACAGGGGGTTGTCTCCGCTCCCCGGAGTGTGGATTCTCTGCACACAGGGGGTTGTCTCCGCTCCCCGGAGTGTGGATTCTGTGCACACAGGGGGTTGTCTCCGGAGTGTGGATTCTGTGCACACAGGGGGTTGTCTCCAGAGTGTGATTCTGTGCACACAGGGGTTGTCCCCGGAGTGTGGATTCTGTGCACACAGGGGGTTGTCTGCGCTCCCCGGAGTGTGGATTCTGTGCACACAGGGGGTTGTCTCCGCTCCCCGGAGTGTGGATTCTCTGCACACACGGGGTTGTCTCCACTCCCCGGAGTGTGGATTCTGTGCACACAGGGGTTGTCCCCGGAGTGTGGATTCTGTGCACACAGGGGGTTGTCTCCGCTCCCCGGAGTGTGGATTCTCTGCACACATGGGGTTGTCTCCGCTCCCCGGAGGGTGGATTCTGTGCACACAGGGGGTTGTCTCCGCTCCCCCGAGGGTGGATTCTGTGCACACAGGGGGTTGTCTCCGCTCCCCGGAGTGTGGATTCTGTGCACACAGGGGGTTGTCTCCGCTCCCCGGAGTGTGGATTCTGTGCACACAGGGGGTTGTCCCCGGAGTGTGGATTCTGTGCACACAGGGGTTTGTCTCCGCTCCCCGGAGTGTGGATTCTGTGCACACAGGGGTTGTCCCCGGAGTGTGGATTCTCTGCACACAGGGGGTTGTCTCCGCTCCCCGGAGTGTGGATTCTGTGCACACAGGGGTTGTCTCCGCTCCCCGGAGTGTGGATTCTGTGCACACAGGGGGTTGTCCCCGGAGTGTGGATTCTGTGCACACAGGGGTTGTCTCCGGAGTGTGGATTCTGTGCACACAGGGGGTTGTCTCCGCTCCCCGGAGTGTGGATTCTGTGCACACAGGGGGTTGTCCCCGGAGTGTGGATTCTGTGCACACAGGGGTTGTCCCCGGAGTGTGGATTCTCTGCACACAGGGGGTTGTCCCCGGAGTGTGGATTCTGTGCACACAGGGGGTTGTCCCCGGAGTGTGGATTCTGTGCACACAGGGGTTGTCTCCGCTCCCCGGAGGGTGGATTCTGTGCACACAGGGGGTTGTCTCCGCTCCCCGGAGTGTGGATTCTGTGCACACAGGGGTTGTCCCCGGAGTGTGGATTCTGTGCACACAGGGGTTGTCTCCGCTCCCCGGAGTGTGGATTCTGTGCACACAGGGGGTTGTCCCCGGAGTGTGGATTCTGTGCACACAGGGGGTTGTCCCCGGAGTGTGGATTCTGTGCACACAGGGGTTGTCCCCGGAGTGTGGATTCTGTGCACACAGGGGGTTGTCCCCGGAGTGTGGATTCTGTGCACACAGGGGGTTGTCTCCGGAGTGTGGATTCTGTGCACACAGGGGTTGTCCCCGGAGTGTGGATTCTGTGCACACAGGGGGTTGTCCCCGGAGTGTGGACTCTGTGCACACAGGGGTTGTCTCCGCTCCCCGGAGTGTGGATTCTGTGCACACAGGGGGTTGTCCCCGGAGTGTGGATTCTGTGCACACAGGGGTAGTCCCCGGAGTGTGGATTCTGTGCACACAGGGGGTTGTCTCCGCTCCCCAGAGTGTGGATTCTGTGCACACAGGGGTTGTCTCCGCTCCCCGGAGGGTGGATTCTGTGCACACAGGGGGTTGTCTCCGCTCCCCGGAGTGTGGATTCTGTGCACACAGGGGTTGTCCCCGGAGTGTGGATTCTGTGCACACAGGGTTTGTCTCCGCTCCCCGGAGTGTGGATTCTGTGCACACAGGGGGTTGTCTCCGGAGTGTGGATTCTGTGCACACAGGGGGTTGTCCCCGGAGTGTGGATTCTGTGCACACAGGGGGTTGTCCCCGGAGTGTGGATTCTGTGCACACAGGGGGTTGTCTCCGGAGTGTGGATTCTGTGCACACAGGGGTTGTCCCCGGAGTGTGGAT
The DNA here is from genome assembly GCF_951640355.1 of Cnephaeus nilssonii. NCBI lineage: Eukaryota > Metazoa > Chordata > Mammalia > Chiroptera > Vespertilionidae > Cnephaeus > Cnephaeus nilssonii. Next base: position 108,749,391 of record NC_137075.1, on the reverse strand, counting down.
TCTGTGCACACAGGGGGTTGTCCCCGGAGTGTGGATTCTGTGCACACAGGGGTTGTCTCCGCTCCCCGGAGTGTGGATTCTGTGCACACAGGGGGTTGTCCCCGGAGTGTGGATTCTGTGCACACAGGGGGTTGTCCCCGGAGTGTGGATTCTGTGTACACAGGGGGTTGTCTCCGCTCCCCGGAGTGTGGATTCTGTGCACACAGGGGGTTGTCCCCGGAGTGTGGATTCTGTGCACACAGGGGGTTGTCCCCGGAGTGTGGATTCTGTGTACACAGGGGGTTGTCCCCGGAGTGTGGATTCTGTGCACACAGGGGGTTGTCTCCGGAGTGTGGATTCTGTGCACACAGGGGGTTGTCTCCGCTCCCCGGAGTGTGGATTCTGTGCACACAGGGGGTTGTCTCCCGAGTGTGGATTCTGTGCACACAGGGGTTGTCTCCGCTCCCCGGAGTGTGGATTCTGTGCACACAGGGGGTTGTCCCCGGAGTGTGGATTCTGTGCACACAGGGGGTTGTCCCCGGAGTGTGGATTCTGTGCACACAGGGGGTTGTCTCCGGAGTGTGGATTCTGTGCACACAGGGGTTGTCCCCGGAGTGTGGATTCTGTGCACACAGGGGGTTGTCCCCGGAATGTGGACTCTGTGCACACAGGGGTTGTCTCCGCTCCCCGGAGTGTGGATTCTGTGCACACAGGGGGTTGTCCCCGGAGTGTGGATTCTGTGCACACAGGGGTAGTCCCCGGAGTGTGGATTCTGTGCACACAGGGGGTTGTCTCCGCTCTCCAGAGTGTGGATTCTGTGCACACAGGGGTTGTCTCCGCTCCCCGGAGGGTGGATTCTGTGCACACAGGGGGTTGTCTCCGCTCCCCGGAGTGTGGATTCTGTGCACACAGGGGTTGTCCCCGGAGTGTGGATTCTGTGCACACAGGGTTTGTCTCCGCTCCCCGGAGTGTGGATTCTGTGCACACAGGGGGTTGTCTCCGGAGTGTGGATTCTGTGCACACAGGGGGTTGTCCCCGGAGTGTGGATTCTGTGCACACAGGGGGTTGTCCCCGGAGTGTGGATTCTGTGCACACAGGGGGTTGTCTCCGGAGTGTGGATTCTGTGCACACAGGGGTTGTCCCCGGAGTGTGGATTCTGTGCACACAGGGGGTTGTCCCCGGAGTGTGGATTCTGTGCACACAGGGGTTGTCTCCGCTCCCCGGAGTGTGGATTCTGTGCACACAGGGGGTTGTCTCCGGAGTGTGGATTCTGTGCACACAGGGGGTTTTCCCCGGAGTGTGGATTCTGTGCACACAGGGGGTTGTCCCCGGAGTGTGGATTCTGTGCACACAGGGGGTTGTCTCCGGAGTGTGGATTCTGTGCACACAGGGGTTGTCCCCGGAGTGTGGATTCTGTGCACACAGGGGGTTGTCCCCGGAGTGTGGATTCTGTGCACACAGGGGTTGTCTCCGCTCCCCGGAGTGTGGATTCTGTGCACACAGGGGGTTGTCCCCGGAGTGTGGATTCTGTGCACACAGGGGGTTGTCCCCGGAGTGTGGATTCTGTGTACACAGGGGGTTGTCTCCGCTCCCCGGAGTGTGGATTCTGTGCACACAGGGGGTTGTCCCCGGAGTGTGGATTCTGTGCACACAGGGGGTTGTCCCCGGAGTGTGGATTCTGTGTACACAGGGGGTTGTCCCCGGAGTGTGGATTCTGTGCACACAGGGGGTTGTCTCCGGAGTGTGGATTCTGTGCACACAGGGGGTTGTCTCCGCTCCCCGGAGTGTGGATTCTGTGCACACAGGGGGTTGTCTCCCGAGTGTGGATTCTGTGCACACAGGGGTTGTCTCCGCTCCCCGGAGTGTGGATTCTGTGCACACAGGGGGTTGTCCCCGGAGTGTGGATTCTGTGCACACAGGGGGTTGTCCCCGGAGTGTGGATTCTGTGCACACAGGGGTTGTCTCCGCTCCCCGGAGTGTGGATTCTGTGCACACAGGGGGTTGTCCCCGGAGTGTGGATTCTGTGCACACAGGGGGTTGTCCCCGGAGTGTGGATTCTGTGTACACAGGGGGTTGTCCCCGGAGTGTGGATTCTGTGCACACAGGGGGTTGTCTCCGGAGTGTGGGTTCTGTGCACACAGGGGGTTGTCTCCGCTCCCCGGAGTGTGGATTCTGTGCACACAGGGGGTTGTCTCCGGAGTGTGGATTCTGTGCACACAGGGGGTTGTCTCCGCTCCCCGGAGTGTGGATTCTCTGCACACAGGGGGTTGTCTCCGCTCCCCGGAGTGTGGATTCTGTGCACACAGGGGGTTGTCTCCGGAGTGTGGATTCTGTGCACACAGGGGGTTGTCTCCGCTCCCCGGAGTGTGGATTCTGTGCACACAGGGGTTGTCCCCGGAGTGTGGATTCTGTGCACACAGGGTGTTGTCCCCGGAGTGTGGATTCTGTGCACACAGGGGGTTGTCCCCGGAGTGTGGATTCTGTGCACACAGGGGGTTGTCTCCGCTCCCCGGAGTGTGGATTCTGTGCACACAGGGGGTTGTCTCCGCTCCCCGGAGTGTGGATTCTGTGCACACAGGGGTTGTCCCCGGAGTGTGGATTCTGTGCACACAGGGGGTTGTCTCCGCTCCCCGGAGTGTGGATTCTGTGCACACAGGGGTTGTCCCCGGAGTGTGGATTCTGTGCACACAGGGGGTTGTCTCCGCTCCCCGGAGTGTGGATTCTGTGCACACAGGGGGTTGTCTCCGGAGTGTGGATTCTGTGCACACAGGGGGTTGTCCCCGGAGTGTGGATTCTGTGCACACAGGGGGTTGTCCCCGGAGTGTGGATTCTGTGCACACAGGGGTTGTCCCCGGAGTGTGGATTCTGTGCACACAGGAGTTGTCCCCGGAGTGTGGATTCTGTGCACACAGGGGGTTGTCTCCGGAGTGTGGATTCTGTGCACACAGGGGGTTGTCCCCGGAGTGTGGATTCTGTGCACACAGGGGGTTGTCTCCGCTCCCCGGAGTGTGGATTCTCTGCACACAGGGGGTTGTCTCCGCTCCCCGGAGTGTGGATTCTGTGCACACAGGGGGTTGTCCCCGGAGTGTGGATTCTGTGCACACAGGGGTTGTCCCCGGAGTGTGGATTCTGTGCACACAGGGGGTTGTCTCCGCTCCCCGGAGTGTGGATTCTCTGCACACAGGGGTTGTCTCCGCTCCCCGGAGTGTGGATTCTGTGCACACAGGGGGTTGTCCCCGGAGTGTGGATTCTGTGCACACAGGGGGTTGTCCCCGGAGTGTGGATTCTGTGCACACAGGGGTTGTCTCCGCTCCCCGGAGTGTGGATTCTGTGCACACAGGGGGTTGTCCCCGGAGTGTGGATTCTGTGCACACAGGGGGTTGTCCCCGGAGTGTGGATTCTGTGTACACAGGGGGTTGTCCCCGGAGTGTGGATTCTGTGCACACAGGGGGTTGTCTCCGGAGTGTGGATTCTGTGCACACAGGGGGTTGTCTCCGCTCCCCGGAGTGTGGATTCTGTGCACACAGGGGGTTGTCTCCGGAGTGTGGATTCTGTGCACACAGGGGGTTGTCTCCGCTCCCCGGAGTGTGGATTCTCTGCACACAGGGGGTTGTCTCCGCTCCCCGGAGTGTGGATTCTGTGCACACAGGGGGTTGTCTCCGGAGTGTGGATTCTGTGCACACAGGGGGTTGTCTCCGCTCCCCGGAGTGTGGATTCTGTGCACACAGGGGTTGTCCCCGGAGTGTGGATTCTGTGCACACAGGGTGTTGTCCCCGGAGTGTGGATTCTGTGCACACAGGGGGTTGTCCCCGGAGTGTGGATTCTGTGCACACAGGGGGTTGTCTCCGCTCCCCGGAGTGTGGATTCTGTGCACACAGGGGGTTGTCTCCGCTCCCCGGAGTGTGGATTCTGTGCACACAGGGGTTGTCCCCGGAGTGTGGATTCTGTGCACACAGGGGGTTGTCTCTGCTCCCCGGAGTGTGGATTCTGTGCACACAGGGGTTGTCCCCGGAGTGTGGATTCTGTGCACACAGGGGGTTGTCTCCGCTCCCCGGAGTGTGGATTCTGTGCACACAGGGGGTTGTCTCCGGAGTGTGGATTCTGTGCACACAGGGGGTTGTCCCCGGAGTGTGGATTCTGTGCACACAGGGGGTTGTCCCCGGAGTGTGGATTCTGTGCACACAGGGGTTGTCCCCGGAGTGTGGATTCTGTGCACACAGGGGTTGTCCCCGGAGTGTGGATTCTGTGCACACAGGGGGTTGTCTCCGGAGTGTGGATTCTGTGCACACAGGGGGTTGTCCCCGGAGTGTGGATTCTGTGCACACAGGGGGTTGTCTCCGCTCCCCGGAGTGTGGATTCTCTGCACACAGGGGGTTGTCTCCGCTCCCCGGAGTGTGGATTCTGTGCACACAGGGGTTGTCCCCGGAGTGTGGATTCTGTGCACACAGGGGGTTGTCTCCGCTCCCCGGAGTGTGGATTCTCTGCACACAGGGGGTTGTCTCCGCTCCCCGGAGTGTGGATTCTGTGCACACAGGGGGTTGTCTCCGGAGTGTGGATTCTGTGCACACAGGGGGTTGTCTCCAGAGTGTGATTCTGTGCACACAGGGGTTGTCCCCGGAGTGTGGATTCTGTGCACACAGGGGGTTGTCTGCGCTCCCCGGAGTGTGGATTCTGTGCACACAGGGGGTTGTCTCCGCTCCCCGGAGTGTGGATTCTGTGCACACAGGGGTTGTCCCCGGAGTGTGGATTCTGTGCACACAGGGGGTTGTCTCCGCTCCCCGGAGTGTGGATTCTCTGCACACAGGGGGTTGTCTCCGCTCCCCGGAGGGTGGATTCTGTGCACACAGGGGGTTGTCTCCGCTCCCCCGAGCGTGGATTCTGTGCACACAGGGGGTTGTCTCCGCTCCCCGGAGTGTGGATTCTGTGCACACAGGGGGTTGTCTCCGCTCCCCGGAGTGTGGATTCTGTGCACACAGGGGGTTGTCCCCGGAGTGTGGATTCTGTGCACACAGGGGTTTGTCTCCGCTCCCCGGAGTGTGGATTCTGTGCACACAGGGGTTGTCCCCGGAGTGTGGATTCTCTGCACACAGGGGGTTGTCTCCGCTCCCCGGAGTGTGGATTCTGTGCACACAGGGGTTGTCTCCGCTCCCCGGAGTGTGGATTCTGTGCACACAGGGGGTTGTCCCCGGAGTGTGGATTCTGTGCACACAGGGGTTGTCTCCGGAGTGTGGATTCTGTGCACACAGGGGGTTGTCTCCGCTCCCCGGAGTGTGGATTCTGTGCACACAGGGGGTTGTCCCCGGAGTGTGGATTCTGTGCACACAGGGGTTGTCCCCGGAGTGTGGATTCTCTGCACACAGGGGGTTGTCCCCGGAGTGTGGATTCTGTGCACACAGGGGGTTGTCCCCGGAGTGTGGATTCTGTGCACACAGGGGTTGTCTCCGCTCCCCGGAGGGTGGATTCTGTGCACACAGGGGGTTGTCTCCGCTCCCCGGAGTGTGGATTCTGTGCACACAGGGGTTGTCCCCGGAGTGTGGATTCTGTGCACACAGGGGTTGTCTCCGCTCCCCGGAGTGTGGATTCTGTGCACACAGGGGGTTGTCCCCGGAGTGTGGATTCTGTGCACACAGGGGGTTGTCCCCGGAGTGTGGATTCTGTGCACACAGGGGTTGTCCCCGGAGTGTGGATTCTGTGCACACAGGGGGTTGTCCCCGGAGTGTGGATTCTGTGCACACAGGGGGTTGTCTCCGGAGTGTGGATTCTGTGCACACAGGGGTTGTCCCCGGAGTGTGGATTCTGTGCACACAGGGGGTTGTCCCCGGAGTGTGGACTCTGTGCACACAGGGGTTGTCTCCGCTCCCCGGAGTGTGGATTCTGTGCACACAGGGGGTTGTCCCCGGAGTGTGGATTCTGTGCACACAGGGGTAGTCCCCGGAGTGTGGATTCTGTGCACACAGGGGGTTGTCTCCGCTCCCCAGAGTGTGGATTCTGTGCACACAGGGGTTGTCTCCGCTCCCCGGAGGGTGGATTCTGTGCACACAGGGGGTTGTCTCCGCTCCCCGGAGTGTGGATTCTGTGCACACAGGGGTTGTCCCCGGAGTGTGGATTCTGTGCACACAGGGTTTGTCTCCGCTCCCCGGAGTGTGGATTCTGTGCACACAGGGGGTTGTCTCCGGAGTGTGGATTCTGTGCACACAGGGGGTTGTCCCCGGAGTGTGGATTCTGTGCACACAGGGGGTTGTCCCCGGAGTGTGGATTCTGTGCACACAGGGGGTTGTCTCCGGAGTGTGGATTCTGTGCACACAGGGGTTGTCCCCGGAGTGTGGATTCTGTGCACACAGGGGGTTGTCCCCGGAGTGTGGATTCTGTGCACACAGGGGTTGTCTCCGCTCCCCGGAGTGTGGATTCTGTGCACACAGGGGGTTGTCCCCGGAGTGTGGATTCTGTGCACACAGGGGGTTGTCCCCGGAGTGTGGATTCTGTGTACACAGGGGGTTGTCTCCGCTCCCCGGAGTGTGGATTCTGTGCACACAGGGGGTTGTCCCCGGAGTGTGGATTCTGTGCACACAGGGGGTTGTCCCCGGAGTGTGGATTCTGTGTACACAGGGGGTTGTCCCCGGAGTGTGGATTCTGTGCACACAGGGGGTTGTCTCCGGAGTGTGGATTCTGTGCACACAGGGGGTTGTCTCCGCTCCCCGGAGTGTGGATTCTGTGCACACAGGGGGTTGTCTCCCGAGTGTGGATTCTGTGCACACAGGGGTTGTCTCCGCTCCCCGGAGTGTGGATTCTGTGCACACAGGGGGTTGTCCCCGGAGTGTGGATTCTGTGCACACAGGGGGTTGTCCCCGGAGTGTGGATTCTGTGCACACAGGGGTTGTCTCCGCTCCCCGGAGTGTGGATTCTGTGCACACAGTGGTTTGTCCCCGGAGTGTGGATTCTGTGCACACAGGGGGTTGTCCCCGGAGTGTGGATTCTGTGTACACAGGGGGTTGTCCCCGGAGTGTGGATTCTGTGCACACAGGGGGTTGTCTCCGGAGTGTGGATTCTGTGCACACAGGGGGTTGTCTCCGCTCCCCGGAGTGTGGATTCTGTGCACACAGGGGGTTGTCTCCGGAGTGTGGATTCTGTGCACACAGGGGGTTGTCTCCGCTCCCCGGAGTGTGGATTCTCTGCACACAGGGGGTTGTCTCCGCTCCCCGGAGTGTGGATTCTGTGCACACAGGGGGTTGTCTCCGGAGTGTGGATTCTGTGCACACAGGGGGTTGTCTCCGCTCCCCGGAGTGTGGATTCTGTGCACACAGGGGTTGTCCCCGGAGTGTGGATTCTGTGCACACAGGGTGTTGTCCCCGGAGTGTGGATTCTGTGCACACAGGGGGTTGTCCCCGGAGTGTGGATTCTGTGCACACAGGGGGTTGTCTCCGCTCCCCGGAGTGTGGATTCTGTGCACACAGGGGGTTGTCTCCGCTCCCCGGAGTGTGGATTCTGTGCACACAGGGGTTGTCCCCGGAGTGTGGATTCTGTGCACACAGGGGGTTGTCTCCGCTCCCCGGAGTGTGGATTCTGTGCACACAGGGGTTGTCCCCGGAGTGTGGATTCTGTGCACACAGGGGGTTGTCTCCGCTCCCCGGAGTGTGGATTCTGTGCACACAGGGGGTTGTCTCCGGAGTGTGGATTCTGTGCACACAGGGGGTTGTCCCCGGAGTGTGGATTCTGTGCACACAGGGGGTTGTCCCCGGAGTGTGGATTCTGTGCACACAGGGGTTGTCCCCGGAGTGTGGATTCTGTGCACACAGGGGTTGTCCCCGGAGTGTGGATTCTGTGCACACAGGGGGTTGTCTCCGGAGTGTGGATTCTGTGCACACAGGGGGTTGTCCCCGGAGTGTGGATTCTGTGCACACAGGGGGTTGTCTCCGCTCCCCGGAGTGTGGATTCTCTGCACACAGGGGGTTGTCTCCGCTCCCCGGAGTGTGGATTCTGTGCACACAGGGGGTTGTCCCCGGAGTGTGGATTCTGTGCACACAGGGGTTGTCCCCGGAGTGTGGATTCTGTGCACACAGGGGGTTGTCTCCGCTCCCCGGAGTGTGGATTCTCTGCACACAGGGGGTTGTCTCCGCTCCCCGGAGTGTGGATTCTGTGCACACAGGGGGTTGTCTCCGGAGTGTGGATTCTGTGCACACAGGGGGTTGTCTCCAGAGTGTGATTCTGTGCACACAGGGGTTGTCCCCGGAGTGTGGATTCTGTGCACACAGGGGGTTGTCTCCGCTCCCCGGAGTGTGGATTCTGTGCACACAGGGGGTTGTCTCCGCTCCCCGGAGTGTGGATTCTCTGCACACAGGGGGTTGTCTCCACTCCCCGGAGTGTGGATTCTGTGCACACAGGGGTTGTCCCCGGAGTGTGGATTCTGTGCACACAGGGGGTTGTCTCCGCTCCCCGGAGTGTGGATTCTCTGCACACAGGGGGTTGTCTCCGCTCCCCGGAGGGTGGATTCTGTGCACACAGGGGGTTGTCTCCGCTCCCCCGAGGGTGGATTCTGTGCACACAGGGGGTTGTCTCCGCTCCCTGGAGTGTGGATTCTGTGCACACAGGGGGTTGTCTCCGCTCCCCGGAGTGTGGATTCTGTGCACACAGGGGGTTGTCTCCGCTCCCCGGAGTGTGGATTCTGTGCACACAGGGGGTTGTCCCCGGAGTGTGGATTCTGTGCACACAGGGGTTTGTCTCCGCTCCCCGGAGTGTGGATTCTGTGCACACAGGGGTTGTCCCCGGAGTGTGGATTCTGTGCACACAGGGGGTTGTCTCCGCTCCCCGGAGTGTGGATTCTGTGCACACAGGGGTTGTCTCCGCTCCCCGGAGTGTGGATTCTGTGCACACAGGGGGTTGTCCCCGGAGTGTGGATTAGGTGCACACAGGGGTTGTCTCCGGAGTGTGGATTCTGTGCACACAGGGGGTTGTCTCCGCTCCCCGGAGTGTGGATTCTGTGCACACAGGGGGTTGTCCCCGGAGTGTGGATTCTGTGCACACAGGGGTTGTCCCCGGAGTGTGGATTCTCTGCACACAGGGGGTTGTCCCCGGAGTGTGGATTCTGTGCACACAGGGGGTTGTCCCCGGAGTGTGGATTCTGTGCACACAGGGGTTGTCTCCGCTCCCCGGAGGGTGGATTCTGTGCACACAGGGGGTTGTCTCCGCTCCCCGGAGTGTGGATTCTGTGCACACAGGGGTTGTCCCCGGAGTGTGGATTCTGTGCACACAGGGGTTGTCTCCGCTCCCCGGAGTGTGGATTCTGTGCACACAGGGGGTTGTCCCCGGAGTGTGGATTCTGTGCACACAGGGGGTTGTCCCGGAGTGTGGATTCTGTGCACACAGGGGTTGTCCCCGGAGTGTGGATTCTGTGCACACAGGGGGTTGTCCCCGGAGTGTGGATTCTGTGCACACAGGGGGTTGTCTCCGGAGTGTGGATTCTGTGCACACAGGGGTTGTCCTCGGAGTGTGGATTCTGTGCACACAGGGGGTTGTCCCCGGAGTGTGGACTCTGTGCACACAGGGGTTGTCTCCGCTCCCCGGAGTGTGGATTCTGTGCACACAGGGGGTTGTCCCCAGAGTGTGGATTCTGTGCACACAGGGGTAGTCCCCGGAGTGTGGATTCTGTGCACACAGGGGGTTGTCTCCGCTCCCCAGAGTGTGGATTCTGTGCACACAGGGGTTGTCTCCGCTCCCCGGAGGGTGGATTCTGTGCACACAGGGGGTTGTCTCCGCTCCCCCGAGGGTGGATTCTGTGCACACAGGGGGTTGTCTCCGCTCCCCGGAGTGTGGATTCTGTGCACACAGGGGGTTGTCTCCGCTCCCCGGAGTGTGGATTCTGTGCACACAGGGGGTTGTCCCCGGAGTGTGGATTCTGTGCACACAGGGGTTTGTCTCCGCTCCCCGGAGTGTGGATTCTGTGCACACAGGGGTTGTCCCCGGAGTGTGGATTCTCTGCACACAGGGGGTTGTCTCCGCTCCCCGGAGTGTGGATTCTGTGCACACAGGGGTTGTCTCCGCTCCCCGGAGTGTGGATTCTGTGCACACAGGGGGTTGTCCCCGGAGTGTGGATTCTGTGCACACAGGGGTTGTCTCCGGAGTGTGGATTCTGTGCACACAGGGGGTTGTCTCCGCTCCCCGGAGTGTGGATTCTGTGCACACAGGGGGTTGTCCCCGGAGTGTGGATTCTGTGCACACAGGGGTTGTCCCCGGAGTGTGGATTCTGTGCACACAGGGGTTGTCTCCGCTCCCCGGAGGGTGGATTCAGTGCACACAGGGGGTTGTCTCCGCTCCCCGGAGTGTGGATTCTGTGCACACAGGGGTTGTCCCCGGAGTGTGGATTCTGTGCACACAGGGGTTGTCTCCGCTCCCCGGAGTTTGGATTCTGTGCACACAGGGGGTTGTCTCCGCTCCCCGGAGTGTGGATTCTCTGCACACAGGGGGTTGTCTCCGCTCCCCGGAGTGTGGATTCTGTGCACACAGGGGGTTGTCTCCGGAGTGTGGATTCTGTGCACACAGGGGGTTGTCTCCAGAGTGTGATTCTGTGCACACAGGGGTTGTCCCCGGAGTGTGGATTCTGTGCACACAGGGGGTTGTCTCCGCTCCCCGGAGTGTGGATTCTGTGCACACAGGGGGTTGTCTCCGCTCCCCGGTGTGTGGATTCTCTGCACACAGGGGGTTGTCTCCACTCCCCGGAGTGTGGATTCTGTGCACACAGGGGTTGTCCCCGGAGTGTGGATTCTGTGCACACAGGGGGTTGTCTCCGCTCCCCGGAGTGTGGATTCTCTGCACACAGGGGGTTGTCCCCGGAGTGTGGATTCTGTGCACACAGGGGGTTGTCCCCGGAGTGTGGATTCTGTGCACACAGGGGTTGTCTCCGCTCCCCGGAGTGTGGATTCTCTGCACACAGGGGGTTGTCCCCGGAGTGTGGATTCTGTGCACACAGGGGGTTGTCCCCGGAGTGTGGATTCTGTGCACACAGGGGTTGTCCCCGGAGTGTGGATTCTGTGCACACAGGGGGTTGTCTCCGCTCCCCGGAGTGTGGATTCTCTGCACACAGGGGGTTGTCTCCGCTCCCCGGAGTGTGGATTCTGTGCACACAGGGGGTTGTCTCCGGAGTGTGGATTCTGTGCACACAGGGGGTTGTCTCCAGAGTGTGATTCTGTGCACACAGGGGTTGTCCCCGGAGTGTGGATTCTGTGCACACAGGGGGTTGTCTCCGCTCCCCGGAGTGTGGATTCTGTGCACACAGGGGGTTGTCTCCGCTCCCCGGAGTGTGGATTCTCTGCACACAGGGGGTTGTCTCCACTCCCCGGAGTGTGGATTCTGTGCACACAGGGGTTGTCCCCGGAGTGTGGATTCTGTGCACACGGGGGTTGTCTCCGCTCCCCGGAGTGTGGATTCTCTGCACACAGGGGGTTGTCTCCGCTCCCCGGAGGGTGGATTCTGTGCACACAGGGGGTTGTCTCCGCTCCCCCGAGGGTGGATTCTGTGCACACAGGGGGTTGTCTCCGCTCCCTGGAGTGTGGATTCTGTGCACACAGGGGGTTGTCTCCGCTCCCCGGAGTGTGGATTCTGTGCACACAGGGGGTTGTCTCCGCTCCCCGGAGTGTGGATTCTGTGCACACAGGGGGTTGTCTCCGCTCCCCGGAGTGTGGATTCTGTGCACACAGGGGGTTGTCCCCGGAGTGTGGATTCTGTGCACACAGGGGGTTGTCTCCGCTCCCCGGAGTGTGGATTCTGTGCACACAGGGGGTTGTCCCCGGAGTGTGGATTCTGTGCACACAGGGGTTGTCCCCGGAGTGTGGATTCTCTGCACACAGGGGGTTGTCCCCGGAGTGTGGATTCTGTGCACACAGGGGGTTGTCCCCGGAGTGTGGATTCTGTGCACACAGGGGTTGTCTCCGCTCCCCGGAGGGTGGATTCAGTGCACACAGGGGGTTGTCTCCGCTCCCCGGAGTGTGGATTCTGTGCACACAGGGGTTGTCCCCGGAGTGTGGATTCTGTGCACACAGGGGTTGTCTCCGCTCCCCGGAGTGTGGATTCTGTGCACACAGGGGGTTGTCTCCGCTCCCCGGAGTGTGGATTCTCTGCACACAGGGGGTTGTCTCCGCTCCCCGGAGTGTGGATTCTGTGCACACAGGGGGTTGTCTCCGTAGTGTGGATTCTGTGCACACAGGGGGTTGTCTCCAGAGTGTGATTCTGTGCACACAGGGGTTGTCCCCGGAGTGTGGATTCTGTGCACACAGGGGGTTGTCTCCGCTCCCCGGAGTGTGGATTCTGTGCACACAGGGGGTTGTCTCCGCTCCCCGGAGTGTGGATTCTCTGCACACAGGGGGTTGTCTCCACTCCCCGGAGTGTGGATTCTGTGCACACAGGGGTTGTCCCAGGAGTGTGGATTCTGTGCACACAGGGGGTTGTCTCCGCTCCCCGGGTGTGGATTCTCTGCACACAGGGGGTTGTCTCCGCTCCCCGGAGGGTGGATTCTGTGCACACAGGGGGTTGTCTCCGCTCCCCCGAGGGTGGATTCTGTGCACACAGGGGGTTGTCTCCGCTCCCCGGAGTGTGGATTCTGTGCACACAGGGGGTTGTCTCCGCTCCCCGGAGTGTGGATTCTGTGCACACAGGGGGTTGTCCCCGGAGTGTGGATTCTGTGCACACAGGGGTTTGTCTCCGCTCCCCGGAGTGTGGATTCTGTGCACACAGGGGTTGTCCCCGGAGTGTGGATTCTCTGCACACAGGGGGTTGTCTCCGCTCCCCGGAGTGTGGATTCTGTGCACACAGGGGTTGTCTCCGCTCCCCGGAGTGTGGATTCTGTGCACACAGGGGGTTGTCCCCGGAGTGTGGATTCTGTGCACACAGGGGTTGTCTCCGGAGTGTGGATTCTGTGCACACAGGGGGTTGTCTCCGCTCCCCGGAGTGTGGATTCTGTGCACACAGGGGGTTGTCCCCGGAGTGTGGATTCTGTGCACACAGGGGTTGTCCCCGGAGTGTGGATTCTCTGCACACAGGGGGTTGTCCCCGGAGTGTGGATTCTGTGCACACAGGGGGTTGTCCCCGGAGTGTGGATTCTGTGCACACAGGGGTTGTCTCCGCTCCCCGGAGGGTGGATTCTGTGCACACAGGGGGTTGTCTCCGCTCCCCGGAGTGTGGATTCTGTGCACACAGGGGTTGTCCCCGGAGTGTGGATTCTGTGCACACAGGGGTTGTCTCCGCTCCCCGGAGTGTGGATTCTGTGCACACAGGGGGTTGTCCCCGGAGTGTGGATTCTGTGCACACAGGGGGTTGTCCCCGGAGTGTGGATTCTGTGCACACAGGGGTTGTCCCCGGAGTGTGGATTCTGTGCACACAGGGGGTTGTCCCCGGAGTGTGGATTCTGTGCACACAGGGGGTTGTCTCCGGAGTGTGGATTCTGTGCACACAGGGGTTGTCCCCGGAGTGTGGATTCTGTGCACACAGGGGGTTGTCCCCGGAGTGTGGACTCTGTGCACACAGGGGTTGTCTCCGCTCCCCGGAGTGTGGATTCTGTGCACACAGGGGGTTGTCCCCGGAGTGTGGATTCTGTGCACACAGGGGTAGTCCCCGGAGTGTGGATTCTGTGCACACAGGGGGTTGTCTCCGCTCCCCAGAGTGTGGATTCTGTGCACACAGGGGTTGTCTCCGCTCCCCGGAGAGTGGATTCTGTGCACACAGGGGGTTGTCTCCGCTCCCCGGAGTGTGGATTCTGTGCACACAGGGGTTGTCCCCGGAGTGTGGATTCTGTGCACACAGGGTTTGTCTCCGCTCCCCGGAGTGTGGATTCTGTGCACACAGGGGGTTGTCTCCGGAGTGTGGATTCTGTGCACACAGGGGGTTGTCCCCGGAGTGTGGATTCTGTGCACACAGGGGGTTGTCCCCGGAGTGTGGATTCTGTGCACACAGGGGGTTGTCTCCGGAGTGTGGATTCTGTGCACACAGGGGTTGTCCCCGGAGTGTGGATTCTGTGCACACAGGGGGTTGTCCCCGGAGTGTGGATTCTGTGCACACAGGGGTTGTCTCCGCTCCCCGGAGTGTGGATTCTGTGCACACAGGGGGTTGTCCCCGGAGTGTGGATTCTGTGCACACAGGGGGTTGTCCCCGGAGTGTGGATTCTGTGTACACAGGGGGTTGTCTCCGCTCCCCGGAGTGTGGATTCTGTGCACACAGGGGGTTGTCCCCGGAGTGTGGATTCTGTGCACACAGGGGGTTGTCCCCGGAGTGTGGATTCTGTGTACACAGGGGGTTGTCCCCGGAGTGTGGATTCTGTGCACACAGGGGGTTGTCTCCGGAGTGTGGATTCTGTGCACACAGGGGGTTGTCTCCGCTCCCCGGAGTGTGGATTCTGTGCACACAGGGGGTTGTCTCCCGAGTGTGGATTCTGTGCACACAGGGGTTGTCTCCGCTCCCCGGAGTGTGGATTCTGTGCACACAGGGGGTTGTCCCCGGAGTGTGGATTCTGTGCACACAGGGGGTTGTCCCCGGAGTGTGGATTCTGTGCACACAGGGGTTGTCTCCGCTCCCCGGAGTGTGGATTCTGTGCACACAGGGGGTTGTCCCCGGAGTGTGGATTCTGTGCACACAGGGGGTTGTCCCCGGAGTGTGGATTCTGTGTACACAGGGGGTTGTCCCCGGAGTGTGGATTCTGTGCACACAGGGGGTTGTCTCCGGAGTGTGGATTCTGTGCACACAGGGGGTTGTCTCCGCTCCCCGGAGTGTGGATTCTGTGCACACAGGGGGTTGTCTCCGGAGTGTGGATTCTGTGCACACAGGGGGTTGTCTCCGCTCCCCGGAGTGTGGATTCTCTGCACACAGGGGGTTGTCTCCGCTCCCCGGAGTGTGGATTCTGTGCACACAGGGGGTTGTCTCCGGAGTGTGGATTCTGTGCACACAGGGGGTTGTCTCCGCTCCCCGGAGTGTGGATTCTGTGCACACAGGGGTTGTCCCCGGAGTGTGGATTCTGTGCACACAGGGTGTGTCCCCGGAGTGTGGATTCTGTGCACACAGGGGGTTGTCCCCGGAGTGTGGATTCTGTGCACACAGGGGGTTGTCTCCGCTCCCCGGAGTGTGGATTCTGTGCACACAGGGGGTTGTCTCCGCTTCCCGGAGTGTGGATTCTGTGCACACAGGGGTTGTCCCCGGAGTGTGGATTCTGTGCACACAGGGGGTTGTCTCCGCTCCCCAGAGTGTGGATTCTGTGCACACAGGGGTTGTCCCCGGAGTGTGGATTCTGTGCACACAGGGGGTTGTCTCCGCTCCCCGGAGTGTGGATTCTGTGCACACAGGGGGTTGTCTCCGGAGTGTGGATTCTGTGCACACAGGGGGTTGTCCCCGGAGTGTGGATTCTGTGCACACAGGGGGTTGTCCCCGGAGTGTGGATTCTGTGCACACAGGGGTTGTCCCCGGAGTGTGGATTCTGTGCACACAGGGGTTGTCCCCGGAGTGTGGATTCTGTGCACACAGGGGGTTGTCTCCGGAGTGTGGATTCTGTGCACACAGGGGGTTGTCCCCGGAGTGTGGATTCTGTGCACACAGGGGGTTGTCTCCGCTCCCCGGAGTGTGGATTCTCTGCACACAGGGGGTTGTCTCCGCTCCCCGGAGTGTGGATTCTGTGCACACAGGGGGTTGTCCCCGGAGTGTGGATTCTGTGCACACAGGGGTTGTCCCCGGAGTGTGGATTCTGTGCACACAGGGGGTTGTCTCCGCTCCCCGGAGTGTGGATTCTCTGCACACAGGGGGTTGTCTCCGCTCCCCGGAGTGTGGATTCTGTGCACACAGGGGGTTGTCTCCGGAGTGTGGATTCTGTGCACACAGGGGGTTGTCTCCAGAGTGTGATTCTGTGCACACAGGGGTTGTCCCCGGAGTGTGGATTCTGTGCACACAGGGGGTTGTCTCCGCTCCCCGGAGTGTGGATTCTGTGCACACAGGGGGTTGTCTCCGCTCCCCGGAGTGTGGATTCTCTGCACACAGGGGGTTGTCTCCACTCCCCGGAGTGTGGATTCTGTGCACACAGGGGTTGTCCCCGGAGTGTGGATTCTGTGCACACAGGGGGTTGTCTCCGCTCCCCGGAGTGTGGATTCTCTGCACACAGGGGGTTGTCTCCGCTCCCCGGAGGGTGGATTCTGTGCACACAGGGGGTTGTCTCCGCTCCCCCGAGGGTGGATTCTGTGCACACAGGGGGTTGTCTCCGCTCCCTGGAGTGTGGATTCTGTGCACACAGGGGGTTGTCTCCGCTCCCCGGAGTGTGGATTCTGTGCACACAGGGGGTTGTCTCCGCTCCCCGGAGTGTGGATTCTGTGCACACAGGGGGTTGTCCCCGGAGTGTGGATTCTGTGCACACAGGGGTTTGTCTCCGCTCCCCGGAGTGTGGATTCTGTGCACACAGGGGTTGTCCCCGGAGTGTGGATTCTGTGCACACAGGGGGTTGTCTCCGCTCCCCGGAGTGTGGATTCTGTGCACACAGGGGTTGTCTCCGCTCCCCGGAGTGTGGATTCTGTGCACACAGGGGGTTGTCCCCGGAGTGTGGATTAGGTGCACACAGGGGTTGTCTCCGGAGTGTGGATTCTGTGCACACAGGGGGTTGTCTCCGCTCCCCGGAGTGTGGATTCTGTGCACACAGGGGGTTGTCCCCGGAGTGTGGATTCTGTGCACACAGGGGTTGTCCCCGGAGTGTGGATTCTCTGCACACAGGGGGTTGTCCCCGGAGTGTGGATTCTGTGCACACAGGGGGTTGTCCCCGGAGTGTGGATTCTGTGCACACAGGGGTTGTCTCCGCTCCCCGGAGGGTGGATTCTGTGCACACAGGGGGTTGTCTCCGCTCCCCGGAGTGTGGATTCTGTGCACACAGGGGTTGTCCCCGGAGTGTGGATTCTGTGCACACAGGGGTTGTCTCCGCTCCCCGAAGTGTGGATTCTGTGCACACAGGGGGTTGTCCCCGGAGTGTGGATTCTGTGCACACAGGGGGTTGTCCCGGAGTGTGGATTCTGTGCACACAGGGGTTGTCCCCGGAGTGTGGATTCTGTGCACACAGGGGGTTGTCCCCGGAGTGTGGATTCTGTGCACACAGGGGGTTGTCTCCGGAGTGTGGATTCTGTGCACACAGGGGTTGTCCTCGGAGTGTGGATTCTGTGCACACAGGGGGTTGTCCCCGGAGTGTGGACTCTGTGCACACAGGGGTTGTCTCCGCTCCCCGGAGTGTGGATTCTGTGCACACAGGGGGTTGTCCCCAGAGTGTGGATTCTGTGCACACAGGGGTAGTCCCCGGAGTGTGGATTCTGTGCACACAGGGGGTTGTCTCCGCTCCCCAGAGTGTGGATTCTGTGCACACAGGGGTTGTCTCCGCTCCCCGGAGGGTGGATTCTGTGCACACAGGGGGTTGTCTCCGCTCCCCGGAGTGTGGATTCTGTGCACACAGGGGTTGTCCCCGGAGTGTGGATTCTGTGCACACAGGGTTTGTCTCCGCTCCCCGGAGTGTGGATTCTGTGCACACAGGGGGTTGTCTCCGGAGTGTGGATTCTGTGCACACAGGGGGTTGTCCCCGGAGTGTGGATTCTGTGCACACAGGGGGTTGTCCCCGGAGTGTGGATTCTGTGCACACAGGGGGTTGTCTCCGGAGTGTGGATTCTGTGCACACAGGGGTTGTCCCCGGAGTGTGGATTCTGTGCACACAGGGGGTTGTCCCCGGAGTGTGGATTCTGTGCACACAGGGGTTGTCTCCGCTCCCCGGAGTGTGCATTCTGTGCACACAGGGGGTTGTCCCCGGAGTGTGGATTCTGTGCACACAGGGGGTTGTCTCCGGAGTGTGGATTCTGTGCACACAGGGGTTGTACCCGGAGTGTGGATTCTGTGCACACAGGGGGTTGTCCCCGGAGTGTGGATTCTGTGCACACAGGGGTTGTCCCCGGAGTGTGGATTCTGTGCACACAGGGGGTTGTCTCCGCTCCCCGGAGTGTGGATTCTGTGCACACAGGGGTTGTCTCCAGAGTGTGGATTCTGTGCACACAGGGGGTTGTCTCCGCTCCCCGGAGTGTGGATTCTGTGCACACAGGGGTTGTCTCCGCTCCCCGGAGGGTGGATTCTGTGCACACAGGGGGTTGTCTCCGCTCCCCGGAGTGTGGATTCTGTGCACACAGGGGTTGTCCCCGGAGTGTGGATTCTGTGCACACAGGGGGTTGTCCCCGGAGTGTGGATTCTGTGCACACAGGGGGTTGTCTCCGCTCCCCGGAGTTTGGATTCTGTGCACACAGGGGTTGTCTCCGCTCCCCGGAGGGTGGATTCTGTGCACACAGGGGGTTGTCTCCGCTCCCCGGAGTGTGGATTCTGTGCACACAGGGGTTGTCCCCGGAGTGTGGATTCTGTGCACACAGGGGTTGTCTCCGCTCCCCGGAGTGTGGATTCTGTGCACACAGGGGGTTGTCCCCGGAGTGTGGATTCTGTGCACACAGGGGGTTGTCCCCGGAGTGTGGATTCTGTGCACACAGGGGGTTGTCTCCGCTCCCCGGAGTGTGGATTCTGTGCACACAGGGGTTGTCCCCGGAGTGTGGATTCTGTGCACACAGGGGTTGTCTCCGCTCCCCGGAGTGTGGATTCTGTGCACACAGGGGTTGTCCCCGGAGTGTGGATTCCGTGCACACAGGGGTTGTCTGCGCTCCCTGGAGTGTGGATTCTGTGCACACAGGGGGTTGTCTCCGCTCCCCGGAGTGTGGATTCTGTGCACACAGGGGTTGTCCCCGGAGTGTGGATTCTGTGCACACAGGGGGTTGTCTCCGGAGTGTGGATTCTGTGCACACAGGGGGTTGTCTCCACTCCCCGGAGTGTGGATTCTCTGCACACAGGGGGTTGTCTCCGCTCCCCGGAGTGTGGATTCTGTGCACACAGGGGGTTGTCTCCGGAGTGTGGATTCTGTGCACACAGGGGGTTGTCTCCGCTCCCCGGAGTGTGGATTCTGTGCACACAGGGGTTGTCCCCGGAGTGTGGATTCTGTGCACACAGGGTGTTGTCCCCGGAGTGTGGATTCTGTGCACACAGGGGGTTGTCCCCGTAGTGTGGATTCTGTGCACACAGGGGGTTGTCTCCGCTCCCCGGAGTGTGGATTCTGTGCACACAGGGGGTTGTCTCCGCTCCCCGGAGTGTGGATTCTGTGCACACAGGGGTTGTCCCCGGAGTGTGGATTCTGTGCACACAGGGGGTTGTCTCCGCTCCCCGGAGTGTGGATTCTGTGCACACAGGGGTTGTCCCCGGAGTGTGGATTCTGTGCACACAGGGGGTTGTCTCCGCTCCCCGGAGTGTGGATTCTGTGCACACAGGGGGTTGTCTCCGGAGTGTGGATTCTGTGCACACAGGGGGTTGTCCCCGGAGTGTGGATTCTGTGCACACAGGGGGTTGTCCCCGGAGTGTGGATTCTGTGCACACAGGGGTTGTCCCCGGAGTGTGGATTCTGTGCACACAGGGGTTGTCCCCGGAGTGTGGATTCTGTGCACACAGGGGGTTGTCTCCGGAGTGTGGATTCTGTGCACACAGGGGGTTGTCCCCGGAGTGTGGATTCTGTGCACACAGGGGGTTGTCTCCGGAGTGTGGATTCTGTGCACACAGGGGTTGTCCCCGGAGTGTGGATTCTGTGCACACAGGGGGTTGTCCCCGGAGTGTGGATTCTGTGCACACAGGGGGTTGTCCCCGGAGTGTGGATTCTGTGTACACAGGGGGTTGTCCCCGGAGTGTGGATTCTGTGCACACAGGGGGTTGTCTCCAGAGTGTGGATTCTGTGCACACAGGGGTTGTCCCCGGAGTGTGGATTCTGTGCACACAGGGGTTGTCCCCGGATTGTGGATTCTGTGCACACAGGGGGTTGTCCCCGGAGTGTGGATTCTGTGCACACAGGGGGTTGTCTCCGGAGTGCGGATTCTGTGCACACAGGGGTTGTCCCCGGAGTGTGGATTCTGTGCACACAGGGGTTGTCCCCGGAGTGTGGATTCTGTGCACACAGGGGTTGTCCCCGGAGTGTGGATTCTGTGCACACAGGGGTTGTCCCCGGAGTGTGGATTCTGTGCACACAGGGGTTGTCCCCGGAGTGTGGATTCTGTGCACACAGGGGGTTGTCTCCGCTCCCCGGAGTGTGGATTCTGTGCACACAGGGGGTTGTCTCCGCTCCCCGGAGTGTGATTCTGTGCACACAGGGGGTTGTCTCCAGAGTGTGATTCTGTGCACACAGGGGGTTGTCCCCGGAGTGTGGATTCTGTGCACACAGGGGGTTGTCTCCAGAGTGTGGATTCTGTGCACACAGTGGGTTGTCTCCGGGCTTTGGGGCAAGGAACTATGGAAGCCCCGCCCCCTCCCAAGCGGCTGGGCGGGGGAGGGGCTCCTGGGTGGCTCATTTAGATGTTAATTAAACTGGCTTTCCCAAACAATTTGCAATAAATTAGCGACAACCAGGCTGCAGTGTCAGGCCAGAGGCAGGCCGGCTCCATCAACCTGAGTCTCCAATCACAGGGCCCGGCTGCACCCCCCCCCCCCCACCCACCTCACACACCTCCCACCCGGCCTGCCGTCCAAGGTGGCCCCCACCGGCCACCCGCCAGGGGAAACCCTGTCCTCCGGATTCCCCTGGAAGGAGGGCCAGGTCCAGGCTGCAGCCCGGGCCCCGAGCGCCCCTCGCCGGCCCGGAGGGCCCAGGTCCCCTGCTGAACGAGGGAAGAGGCTGAGGGTGCGGCTGCGAGGTGACAAGCCATGGAATGAGGGCGTCGCGGGCGGCTGCTGCTCCTGTCCCCTCGCCAGCCCCCCCCCCCCGCACCCCCCGGGCCCGCAGCCTAACACCTGGTGACTCGGTGGCTCGGCTGGAGGAGTGGCGGCCGCCGGCTGTACGCCGCCTCCCGAGTTCCTGCGGGGGGGCCGGGGGAGGCCAGCTGTGTCCTCCGCTCTGAGGGCACCCCAAGGTGTCAGCGCTAATCAAGTGGGAGGGACTCCGTTCACCAGCACCTCCGGGCAGCGGCAGCTGTTCTTGGAGCTTCGCTCTGCGGAGGGCGAGCAGGCAGCAGCCCCTCCCACCGCGCACACGCCTTCTGAGCAACGTCCCGGAATGATCCAGAAGGTTTAGGAGCCACTGGAGACGACAGAAGAGTATCCAGCCAGAGGGCACTCAGTGGTGGAGGCCGTGGGCGCAGGTGGCCAGTCCGGGGGCTCTGAGGGCAGACAGTCTGTGGGGGCTCTGAGGGCAGACAGTCCGGGGGGCTCTGAGGACAGACAGTCTGTGGGGCTCTGAGGGCAGACAGTCCGGGGGGCTCTGAGGACAGACAGTCCGGGGGGCTCTGAGGGCAGACAGTCCGGGGGGCTCTGAGGACAGACAGTCTGTGGGGCTCTGAGGGCAGACAGTCCGGGGGGCTCTGAGGACAGACAGTCCGGGGGGCTCTGAGGGCAGACAGTCCGGGGGGCTCTGAGGACAGACAGTCGGGGGGGCTCTGAGGGCAGACAGTCCGGGGGGCTCTGAGGACAGACAGTCGGGGGGGCTCTGAGGGCAGACAGTCCGGGGGGCTCTGAGGACAGACAGTCCGGGGGGCTCTGAGGACAGACAGTCGGGGGGGCTCTGAGGGCAGACAGTCCGGGGGGCTCTGAGGACAGACAGTCCGGGGGGCTCTGAGGGCAGACAGTCCGGGGGGCTCTGAGGACAGACAGTCGGGGGGGCTCTGAGGGCAGACAGTCCAGGGGGCTCTGAGGCACAGCCAGTTTGGGGGGGCTCTGGGGTGCAGGTCTGCTCCCTGGGACTTCTCTGGGGGACCCTGGCAGTGTGACGGGCCACAGCCTGGGGGGGTGGGGAGACCTGAGCAGGGCCCAGCTCTGCCCTGACCCTGACTGAGGGGCCTCCACAGGGCTCCCCTGCCCCCCAACATGGGCATGAGAGGCCCAGCCCTGAGGCCGGCGCTGGGTCAGGTGAGCAGCAGGAGCAGTGTGAGGGGACAGGGCTCAGGGGTGTGCTCTGAGTGGCGGGGTGGGGTCTCGGGTGTGCCCTCCCCTCCAGGCCCATGACAGCCCCCCCTGAGAGCCACCCCTCGGCTCCTCTCCAGGCCTCTGGTCTGACTCAACCAGCAAGGTAGGGGGTGGGGGGCTGGGTCAAGGGGGGCTGGGGGACAGGGGGAGGGGGCACAGGGGGGATGGGTGACGGGGCTTCTTCCCCACAGGCTGGTCCTGGGACCTGAGCCAGCCCCCCTCCCCCCCCCCCGTGCTGGCCTCCATCCTGGCCAGTGAGGGGCTCTCCTTGGAGGCAGGGCTGACCTTTGCCCCGAGGTCCCGGGCTGCGCTGCCGTCGGAAATCTTCCGGCACATTCTTCCTCCCGGGGTCCTGCTGCCAAGGCGCGTGGGCTAACGTGATTCACAGCGGCCCCTCCCCCGGGGGACAGAGCTCATTGAGCGCTTGCTTGTGCCGGTGGAAAATGGGATTAGTGACCCAAACATTGAAAATTAACTGGGAACAGCCGTCAAATGACTGCGGATTCAGCAACCGGAATTATGTCAGGACCGGAGGCCACCTTCAGGCCGGAGCGGGCGGGCGGGCGGGCGTGGGCTCCCAGCCCAGGGCAGGTGGGCGATCGGCCGGCAGACGGAAAAGATCCCGAAACCCCACTGCCTCAGGAGACAGGCCGGCTGGTGGGGGCCGCCGCACCCAGGCTGTGCGTTACGGTGGTTTTGAGTGAATTAGTGATGGAATGGGGTCTTTGTCAGCTCCGGCTGCTGCAGCAAAGCACCCCAGATGGGAAGAGGGAGCCCTGGTCTCCCCCTTACAGGGGCACTGACCCCAGCGTGCCCTCAGGTTACCCCACCCTCCCGCAGGCCCCGCCCCCACAGCTGGGCTCTGCGGGGACACGCGCTCACCGCACCGAGTGGGCCGCCGGGCGGGGACACTGTGACCCCGGCTGCGGGCGTGAGGGCTGCGTTGCCTGTGCTGCTGGTTTTGTTCTAAACCGAACACCAGCCAACGAAAGGCTCTGTGCGCGGAGCGGGGAGCCCGGAATGCAGCCGCTGCCTCGCTCCGGAGATGAGAGACAGACGGCCGCACGGAGAGGGCCACCAGCTCCTGCCCGACGTGGGCCGGCCCGCCGGCGGGACCCGCGGCCTCCGCGCGGCCAGCTTCAGGAGGAGACCAGGCCGGCGCCCGGCAGGTCCGTGGGGAATGTTGCAGGACCAGCAGGAAAGTCATAGAAAAGCAAAAGGTCAAACGCGGAGGTTTCCACCAGGAACTCAAGGAGCTAAACCAAGACATCTTCCCGGAAAACAAAAGCCAGGGCCAGCTTAGGAGGGAACAGTAAGACGGCAGGAGAGGGAAATCGCCCCGCGGGGAGGTCACCCCGTGGGGAGGTCACCCCGTGTGGGGAGGTCACACCCCCGTGGGAAGGTCGCACTGGGTGGGAAGGTCACCCCCCATGGGAAGGTCACCCCCGTGGGAAGGTCGCACTGGGTGGGAAGGTCACCCCGTGTGGGGAGGTCACCCCGTGGGAAGGTCGCCCCCGTGGGAAGGTCGCCCCATGGGGAGGTCACCCCCGTGGGAAGGTCGCACTGGGTGGGAAGGTCGCACTGGGTGGGAAGGTCACCCCCGTGGGAAGGTCACCCCGTGGGAAGGTCACCCTGTGTGAGGACAGAGCGGTGTCAGGGGAGGAGGCCACACCGAAGTGGAAGCCACGGAAGGGCCGGGTCCAGGAGGGGCCGTTTCTCCGGGGCCGGGTGAGCGTGAGGCTGTGGAGTGAAGGGCATTAGCGACCCAGCAGAACAGGAAGCTGGCAGAGTCTCAGCCGGTCCAACTGTCACCTGTTGGTCAAGAACGAGGGCTGAGCCCGGCCGGCGTGGCGCTGAGGTTGAGCGTCAACCTGTGAACCAGGAGGTCCCGGTTCGATCCCCAGGTTGCGGGCTCGATCCCCAGTGGGGGGCGTGCAGGAGGCAGCCGACCCATGATTCTCTCTCATCACTGATGTTTCTCTCTCTCCCTTCCTCTCCCTTCCTCTCCCTGAAATTAATAAAAATATATATTTTTAAAAAGGATGAAGGTTGACGTCTCTGGGATAACCGCCTAACGTAGTGAGAGGGCGTGGAGCTCGTAGCTACGGACAGAAGATGGAATAACGGACGTAACTCATTAACCTCACAGGGACGTGACTGAGCTGACTGTCTATTAATACTGTGGGCCCTGGGCAGACGTTAGCACCGATAAAGCAGCTTTAAGTAAACCGGCACAGGGCATATACACAAGCTACATGGAGAGTGGAAAAATCAACAACAACACAGCACAGCTGGCCGGAAAAAATGCAATTGGCCAAACACGCACAAATCAGATGGGCCTCCTGTTACAGGTTAAATATTTACACGCAAATGGGTGGAAATGTGTCCTCAAGGAAACACGCCAACTGTAACCGTACTGCGTTTTTTTCCCCGGGAAGCAACTAAATTAGGGGTGGAGGTGAGAGGTGTTTTACGCTTGTATTTATTGTGTATCATATATAAACCACATTGTATGTTATTGCGTTTTTATTACAACGGGAATATAATCGTGACTGTTTGGGCAATTAAAAATAGTGCTTCAAATGATCAATGGAAGATTTCCCAACAAGAGATATTTTTTTCCCCTAGGCAAGTAAATGAATAAATAAACACTTCCATATATTTAAAAAGTTACAGTTATACAAATGAAAAATTTCAACTTAAAGGAATAGAACTAGAAACTATTAACAAACATCTAAGGAAAAAAAAAAAAAATCCTTGCCAGCCGGTTATGAAAAGGCATGCCTGTAAACATAACACTTGAGGAGAAATATTTAAATTTTAGAATATCGGGAAAATGAGGAATTGCAAGGGATTTCTACAAAGCTGTCCTCAAGGGAAAGCCGCGTCATTAAAAGCTTTCGTTACCAAACGCTTGAAAGAAGGTGAGAACTTTCCGAGTTTTTTTTTGAAAGCGGTTCCAAGGAAGATTAAAATGGTGGAGATAACATCAGAAATGATTAAATTAGAGAAGAGAACAAGGAAAATTAATGTCGATGAACGAGCTGAGCTTTTGAAAACTCCAGCAGACCAAACTCGGGCCCATCTGGTTACCACAAAGGGGGAGGCGTTTAAACAAAAATTTAAACCACATAAAAAACAAAAACATGCAGGCCATTTAAAAACTACCACAAGTTACTCGCACAGTCGTGCCGCCTGAAAGAACAGGAACCAGAAAAGATTGTCTCTGAGCCCAGGACTTACGGTAAAGCTGCCGTAACCAAGACGGTGTGTTTGGTGTAAACACGGAACCCAAACCCGGGGCTGGCCGCCGGGCACAACCAAAGCCAAACTCACGAGGCAGGTGCTGGTGGAAGGAAAGCGGTTTATTCCCGTGCTGGCCGCCGGGGAAGACGGGCGCTCTCATCCCAAAGCCCATCCCCCGTCTCAGTGCAGGCAGAGGTTCCATAAGGAGAGGTAAAAAGAGGGGGGGGGGTGTTGAAAAATTCTCTGTGTGGAGACCAGTAGAGTCTACAGACCGTCCTCGGGTTACGCCGGACTCGACGTACGTCATTTTGTGGTTACGTCGCCATCTCCCATTTATTTATTTAAAAAAAAAAAGGTTCCGTCATTTCGACGTATGTACATATGTGCTTTACATTTTTTATTTTTTATTTACCACAAGTAAAGGTCAGGAATTGTTATCTTTCTTTTACATTTTTTTTTTTAGTGTCACTTCATTACTGCTGTGTCTGTGCTCCATGTGAGGGACGCGGGTGCTGATGGAGGTGGGTTCCAGCTTACGGCGAAAATCGCGTGACGCCGCACCGTAGGAACGGATCTCCGATGTCACCCGGGGACCTACTGTATGCTGATAAGGATCTCAAAACTAGTTGAGTGATGGTCTAGGGCAGTGGTCGGCAAACTCATTAGTCAACAGAGCCAAATATCAACAGGACAACGATTGAAATTTCTTTTGAGAGCCACATTTTTTAAACTTAAACTTCTTCTAACGCCACTTCTTCAAAACAGACTCGCCCAGGCCGTGGTATTTTGTGGAAGAGCCACACTCGAGGGGCCAAAGAGCCGCATGTGGCTCTCGAGCCGCAGTTTGCCGACCACGGGTCTGGTGTATGTCATCCTGGTTTTTTGTGTTGTTTTATTGTTGTTGTTGTTGTTTTGCTAGGGTTAGGGTTAGGGCTAAGGCTAGGCCTCGGGTTAGTAGGTTTAGGGCTAGTTCTAGGGTTAGGGCTAAGTTTAGGGTTCCGTCATCCTGGGTTTACGTCGCCCTGGTTCTATGGCTGAAGGTCAGCTAGTCTCCCAGAGCCAGGATGACTGACGGTTGGGGTCTGTATCTTCTGAAGTCAGTTCCTAGGATTCGTATACAAACCTGCTGTTTATTTATCAGCTACACGTTCACAGAAACAGTGTCAAAAGAATGGGGTGGGTTATAACTCCCCATTGACACAAACGTGGGTGAAATAGAACCCCAAACAGACCCATATTCACACAACCAACTGCTTTCCTAATAACTACCCCAGCGAGTCACATATTAATTGGAAAGAAAGTATTAATTACCAACAAATGATGCTGAGCCACCTGGACAACCATCCGGAGGGAAAGAGACTCCATTCCTAGGAGGAACCACACACAGAGCCTCCTCTGTGCTGGGCTGCGTATGCCGACCTGAGCGCCGGACGGCACGGAGAAACCGCGAGAACGGCTTCATGGCCTCAGCGAGGCAACGCCTCCTTACACAGAAGACAAAAGCAACAGACCTGCTGAGTGACAGGCCCCTGGAACCCGCCTCGGCCGGCCCCACGAGGCCACAGTGTCCCCCAGACTGGGGGTGACCAGGCCCGCGGCCCCTGCACCCCATCCTCTCCGCAGGCTTGTGGGGAGGCGGGCGCGGGCTCAGGGCCAGCACCTCCGTGCACAGTTCACACCAGATTCCTGGGCGACCCCCATGGCGGCGGAGGGGGGGCCCTGGGCTAGGCCAGTGCTCCTGGGGTCCCCCACCCACAAGGGCAGGCCAGGCCGTCCTGGGAAAGGACTGTGAACACAGACCTCGGGCTAGCGGCTCTGCAGGGACCCACGGGGCGGTGGGGTGCGGGCCCTGGATTCCCAAAGCCCACCAGGACCAGCTGTGGAATGAATGAATGAATGAATGAATGAGGCAGGGACAGGAGGCGGGGAGGGCCTGCCCATCCTCCCCTGTCCACTGGCGTCCTCCTGCCCCTCCAGGGAGCACGGCCGGGCAGGGGGTCCGGGAGAGAGCGGGTGGTCCTGGCCGCCGGGCGGGGGAGGAGACTGGGGGTTATTGGGGAATTGCCCTGTCTGTGTGTGTGGGGGGGGGGGGGGGAGGCGGGCCGCGGGAGCCCCGTGCTGGGGTCTGAGGGCGAGCTGAGCAGCCGGGTCGTGACAAGAAGCGGGTCACACCTCACACCAACCTCGGCGGCCTGCGGGGCAGGCAGGAATGGGGGGGGCGGTGCCTGAGGGTCAGCTGCCCATCCCTGACCCAGACCTCTCTCGGGAGGGCCTGTGCTCAAGCTGGGGAAACTGAGGCCGCCCCGCCCCCTCGCACAGCACCTCAGAGGGGAGCCGAGCCCAGCACCTGGTTCTGACCCCAATTCCGGGGCAGCGGCAGGCAGCCCAGCCCCCTCGGACACCCCTCCTGGGCCCAAGCATCGCCCGCTCTCTCCGCCTCGGCCGGGGCCTCCCCGGCGCCTGTCCCAGGCCGCAGAGCCGGCTGCTGGAGGGGGGAGGGCAGGGAGGAAGCCCCCCTGTTCGGGAGAATCACCCCAGATGCGGGGCGGCCAGGCCTCCTGAGGGGCGGGGGGGGGGGGGGGGGGCAGGGCCAGGCTCTGGACCGGCCCCTCCCCCACCCACAGGAACGTGCTCCTGAAACACGGATCTGGCTCAGCCTGTTGTCAGGGGGAGGGCTGAGCCTGCATGTAAATTAGGTTTGTTCGGCGCCTCCTTAACCTTTTCCTGCCCGGCACCTCGGGCACCTCGGCGGGTTCCCCAGGCGGCGGCGGGAGGCAGGGTGGGCGCGGGCATGGAGCGGGCAGTGCCCAGCGTCTCCTCTCAGGCCACCGCGAGGCCTTCCTGGGCTGAGGCCGCCTCTCTCCCCACCGGGCCACCCGGTCACTCTCCCTCTGGATGCAGGACCCGCCTGCCAGCACCCGCCCGGGCCAGCGCCAGGCTCGGTCTCTCTGCGGGCGCGGGCCCAGGGCCGCCAGCCAGGCCTCGCGCCCCGTCATCTGGCCAGGAGCCCCGGCTCGGCCCCGAGGCTGCACGAGCTTCCGTCCTGACGCAAAGGTCACACTCCCGCCCTGTCACCCGCCGGGACCCATGGCCGCACCTTCAGCTCCGGCTCCAGCAGCCGGGGCGGCGCGGGGGAGCAGGCAGGGCGAAGCGGCAGCGCCTGGTTTTCTTTGTTTTTTTATTTCTTTCTTAATTTCAGAGAGGAAGGGAGAGGGAGAGAGAGAGAGAAACATCAATGATGAGAGAGAATCATGGATCAGCTGCCTCCTGCACGCCCCCTACTGGGGATCGAGCCAGCAACCGGGCCTGTCCCCTTGGCTGGAATTGAACCTGGGACCCTTCAGTCCGCACGTCGACGCTCTACCCACTGAGCCACACCAGCTCGGGCAAGCGCCTGGTTTTCAAAGCCCATCCCCTCCCTGGCTGCCACCCCTGTGCAGGGCATGGGGCCCTTGGGCGTCACAGCAGGACTTGCCAGTGTCCCCCCATCCATCCGCCCAGCCACCCCTACATCCATCCATCCGCCCATCCACCCCCCAATCCATCCGCCCAGCCACCCCCCATCCATCCATCTGCCCAGCCACCCCCACATCCATCCATCTACCCATCCATTTATCCATCCATCCGCCCAGCCACCCCTACATCCATCCATCCGCCCATCCACCCCCCAATCCATCCGCCCAGCCACCCCCCATCCATCCATCCGCCCAGCCACCCCCATCCATCCATCTGCCCAGCCACCCCCATCCATCCATCCGCCCAGCCACCCCCATCCATCCATCCGCCCAGCCACCCCTACATCCATCCATCCGCCCATCCACCCCCCAATCCATCCGCCCAGCCACCCCCCATCCATCCATCCGCCCAGCCACCCCCATCCATCCATCTGCCCAGCCACCCCCCATCCATCCATCCGCCCATCCACCCCCCAATCCATCCGCCCAGCCACCCCCCATCCATCCGCCCATCCATCCGCTCATCCATTTATCCACCCAGCCACCATCTCTGCATCTACTATCCATCCACCTGCCCAACAGCAGGCCCCGGTCCCAGTAACTGTGAGTTCACTGACTTTGGGGTCCCTTGGAGGGTCTGGACAGGGAGGAGCTGGAATGACTGCCCCCCAGCACGGGCTCTGGGTTTACTCCCTGCATGAGCAGGGGGGGGGGGGGGGGATCTGTCAGGGCACAGTCACATTCCAGGGAAAATGACATCAGACCTGCCTCCGCCCTGTTTGGTCCTGAGCCCTGCAGCTCCCCGGCCCGGACAGACAGGCGCCTTTGTTCCCCCGTCTGCGTAACTCTCGTCCCGCCCTGTCCCCACCGCACCCACACGTGTCCACCCTCATGTGCTAGCCTCCTCCTGGGGCGCGGGCTCACCTGGCGGGCTCCCAAGGCGGGGCTGGGACCTGTTCTGAGTGGAACAAAACACACACACAGTGCACACGTGTGCCCTTCTACACACGTGCAGAGTGCACAGTCCCGTGACGTGCACAGGGGCACACGCATTTGCATGCACACCCACACTCCCATGAACGGGTGCACATGGGTACACTCACATACGTGCACACACATACACACATGTGCACACACACTCCCATGAGCAGGCATGCCGGGGCGCACCCTCATGCACCCCCTCAGCTCCGGCTGGGTTCTGCGAGCCGAGCTTTGCAGAAACCGCACACGGGCTCGGGGGGCTCGGCGGGCTCGGCCTCTCCGTGGGTGACCTTGGCCCAGCCTCGCTCTCTGGATGCCACTCTTCCCAGATGGAGAACCGGAGTGGGCGCAGGTCCGCGCACCAGACACATTAACATGAGCATCCTGTCCAGCGGGGGCCGCCATCAATAAAGTGAGACATGCGGCCTGGGTCTGGGAGGCTGTGTGTGCAGCCTCCTGAGCAATAAGGCACCACCCCCCCCGCCCCGGCTCCATAAATAACCCCGAAATCCATCGGACACGCGCCGCCGACGGGGCGCGAGCGGAGGGCGCTCCAGGGACACGAGGCGAGCGCCGCGCAGTGAATCCGGGAAGACGCTCGGCTTCAGCCGCACAAATGAGGACAAGGAGCTGCCAGGCCCGTCAGCGGTGAGGCCTGAACAGGCCTGCCCGGCGGGGGGACCGCGGGAGGCGAGCCCAGGCCGGACGGCGCGCAGGAGGGCAGGGGGCGGGGGTTCCTCCGCGGGAGCCGTCCGCCCTGCACGCCCTGTCCGACCCCGGAATATTCCATCGCGCTTCAAGGAGCACGCGGCGTTTGCATCAGTCACCATGCGTACAGCTCAGAACCGGGAGTGCAGCGGCCGGTGTGGCTCAGTGGTTGGCCATGACCCGTGAACCGAGAGGTCACGGTTCACACAGGCCGGGGCGCGGGCTCCATCCGCAGGTGGGGGCGCCGGAGGCAGCCGGTCCGTGACTCTCTCTCATTGATTCTCTCTCCCTGAGTCAGTCAGACAGATTTTACAGATCAGAGTGGGTGTCTGAGGCACACGCGTGGACATGACGGAGGAGCTTGTTGGTGGGGACGCCAGCCGAGCTCCCGGGGCGCATGGGCGGGGCGCCCGGGCAGCTGGCCGTCCGCAGGGCGGGCCTCGGGGAGCAGCGCTCAGCGGACCCCGGAGCGGGACCTGGGGGAGCACTATGAGCTGCCGGAGCCCAGCGCATGCTCCCCTCTGACGACCGTGCACGGGGGGGGGGGGGGGGGGGGGGGGAGGGGGGGGGACACCCCACTCCCCGAGACGGCGAAGGCGCTGGTCACACCGGGCGCCGGGCCGGGCCCTCCCGCTCACGCCGTCCCCCCCGCGGGCCGCGTCCGTGCTCCGTGACCCTCAGGAGCCCCCGGAGCAAACACTGTGAACTGATAACACCATCGCGTGGGGAAACCCCACGGGAAACACGGCATGGGGAGCGGTGAGCGTTGGGTGAGACAGCGGCGGCGAGGCGACCGCACACCACGATCCCGCCCCCCCCCCCCCCAGCGCAGGACTTCAGACAGCCGCCCCGCCCCCCTCCACCCCTCCACCCCCCCACGGCCGCGGGCACCGGCGGGCTTCGCCCCGGGACTAACCCAGCGGAGAGCGCGGGAGGAAGCTGCCCCGTGGACACGCGGCCCAGCGCCCCCGTGAGTCCCCGCTGCCCGCGGGGGAGTCCCGGGCGTTGGCGGGTCCCCACGAACACGCGGGTGCGGACGTGGGGCACTGCCACTCAGGGGGACCCCTCGGTGCCAGGCAGGGCCGGCAACGCAGAGCGAGACCTGAGCGGGAAGCTGGGTTTGCGAACCGGGTTCTGGGCGGGACGTGGCTCCGGTGGGACCCCCACACTCAGGGGGTCTACCCCGCTTCCGGCTCCAGCGAGGAGAATTTGGGGTTCAATGAGGTCCTTCCGGGAACAGAAGGGAATGGAGGGGCCCCCTGGGGCGCCACCCCCAAGGCCCCAGCCCATGCCAGGAGGAAGCATGAGGGAGCCCCCCTGAAACCGAGGGGGTCTTCCTAGCCAGGCCCCCCTAAGTCCGCAGGCACCCCGAGAGAAGCCATGAGAGGCCCACGCCCCGGGCCATGCGTTAGGGCCTGCCTCAGCCAGCGCCCCGCCTCAGCGCGAGGAAACACGTCGCGGCCTCGCCCCGTGGCCCGGTGCCCGGGATGGCGGTGACTGACGGGTCCCAATAACCGGAGAGACTCACACGCAGCGTGTCCGCGGCCCCGTCCGTTCTGTTTAGAGCGAAGGCCGTGGCGCTGAGTAGCGGGTTTCTGTGCTCATTAAAAGCCCTCTAATGACCGCTGGAGGAATCGGAAATTAATTTCTTTCCGGAACATCCAAGGGATCCATCAAACAGAAAGCCGCCTCCCGGCCTGTGGGAGGGGCCGGGGCTGGTGGGTCTGCCTGTCCCGACCGCGTGGCCTGGAGACCAGGGTGCCGGGAGGGGTGCCGGCCCAGGTGGGAGCGGGCGGTCCCGGCGGCTGCCCCCGAGCTGGACATGAAGGCCTGACTGCAAAGGCTGCGGGAAGCAAGTGGTCCCCGCGTTCCCCGGGTCCTGGGCGCAGCGGGCGCCGCCCCGCCCAATGCCGATGCCGTGGGAGCAGTGAGCATCCCGCCCGACGCAGCCTCCCTGGGGGGACTGGGGGGCCTGGGTCCCATGGCCTCACCTCCCCGCTGCTCCGGGTCCCGTGGCCTCACCCCTCCCCGCTGCTCCGGGTCCCTGGCCCCACCCCTCCCCGCTGCTCCGGGTCCCGTGGCCTCACCCCTCCCCGCTGCTCCGGGTCCGTGGCCTCACCCCTCCCCGCTGCTCCGGGTCCCTGGCCCCACCCCTCCCCGCTGCTCCGGGTCCCGTGGCCTCACCCCTCCCCGCTGCTCCGGGTCCCGTGGCCTCACCCCTCCCCGCTGCTCCGGGTCCCGTGGCCTCACCCCTCCCCGCTGCTCCGGGTCCCGTGGCCTCACCCCTCCCCGCTGCTCGGGTCCCTGGCCCCACCCCTCCCCGCTGCTCCGGGTCCCGTGGCCCCACCCCTCCCCTCTGCTCTGGGTCCGTGGCCCCACCCCTCCCCGCTGCTCCGGGTCCCGTGGCCCCACCCCTCCCCGCTGCTCTGGGTCCGTGGCCCCACCCCTCCCCGCTGCTCTGGGTCCGTGGCCCCACCCCTCCCCGCTGCTCCGGGGGACACCTTCCCCACACGCTCGGGCCGTGGCGCCCAGCCCAGGACGGAGCACAGTAGCAGCTCCTGGGACGCGCACTCAGCAACATAGAAACTGGACTTGGAACGGAACTGGACCGCAGGGAAACAGACTGAACCGGACGTGATCGGAGGGAGCGGCCCCCTCCTCCTCCTGCGCAAACGCCGCACCGGACCGGAGCCTCGAAGGGCAGGCGGACTTGCGGTGCAGGGACCACCCTCCCCGGGGGCGCCCACGCCCAGGGCGCTCGGCTCCGGCTGCCCTGGTCTTCCTTAGGCGATGAGGGTAAACATTGCCGCGCTTCCCCGAGAGGGGCCTCCCCACGGCCAGCGCCGCCCAGCTTCCTCGTCTGCCGACTGAGCGATCAGACCTTGGCCTGCTCCTCAGCCGCTCCTTTCCGGCATTGTCTCACCCCCCCACCCCCACCCCGGGCTCCTTTACATGCGGGAGGGCATTGGTTAGGTGGGCGCCAGGACTTCCTCCCGCTGCTTATAGGACAGTCGGTTCACCAGGCTTCCGTGTCATGCTCGCGTTTGTGTGTGTCATGCTGTGTTTGCTGCGTGTCATGCTCGTGTCTGCGTGTCATGCTCGTGTCTGCGTGTCATGCTCGTGTCTGCTGCGTGTCATGCTGTGTCTGCTGCGTGTCATGCTGTGTCTGCTGCGTGTGCTGTGAGAGAGCTCTGTCTCCCCGTGTTGGAAAGTTCTGCCCGGATTTCAATACGCTGCTTTGGTGGGCGGCCATCGACTGGTAGTCACCTGTCCCTGCTGATGTGGCGACACCGGGAGCACGCGCCTCCGTGTGCACGGCCAGGCTGTCCCGTTGGCCGCTCGCTGGGCACCGCTGTCCGAGGCCTCCCATTGGGTGGGACGGGTCCCTGTACTTTCTACTCCTTCACACGCGGTTGTCTCTGGGCCTTCGTGTTCCCCGGGGAGCGGCACCCCGCCTGGCCAGGGCCACGAGGAATGCTGGGAGGGTTTTAAATGAAATTGCATTTGATTTCTAGATTGTTTTACAGGAAAACGGAACACTTAAAACCGAGGTTTCCTATTCGCCTGTCCAGGCGCTAAAGCTCCACCGTGTCCTCCAATGAAAGAGCGATCTTTTCGCATGTGTGAGGCCGCGGCTGTTTCCTGCCCCGCGCCCAGGCTCCGTCGCTATGGCGACGGGTGTTTTCCCGCTGCATTTCCCCGGGAGTGCTCTTAGCACCTCCTTCTGCCACCGCACAGCCCTCCCTGCAAGCCGGGAGGTGAGTGCGAGTGAAGTTAGGGTGTCTACGTAAAGGCACAGTCTGTCTCCCTCCCAGTCCTCACCCCTCTTCTTGTCCTGTGACGCGGCCCAGACCATGAGGGCTGAGCGGTGGCCACAGGAGCCGTGGCCGTGGGAGCCGTGGCCGTGGGAGCCGTGGCTGTGGGAGCCGTGGCTGAGGGGCTGGCTCGGGTGGGCCCGTGCCCAAAGCTCTGCCAGGAGCCCGAGGTCTGTGGGGCTGGGGCCGCCGTTGCTGCGAGGGTAGCCCTTGTACCTGCATCATCCGGGAGCTTCCCCGGGACGGGGCTGGCGTGAATTCTGTCGTCCCCGGGAGGCCTGAGCGCCTCCTGAGAGCTGCCGGGAGGCGGGCTGTCCCCGTGCGGCAGGTTTCCTGACAACGCCCGGCGCTGCGTTCCTGGGACAGAGCCTCCGGGTGACGGCGATCCTCCGCTCCTCTCTGCGGAGTGACAGTCGGACGGCCGGGCGCCCACCCTCGGCTGCCCGCTGGCCTCCCCCCTGAGCCCTGGCCTGGTTACCCCACCCCGCGCCATCCAGGCAGCCCCGTCCAGGTGGCCCCGTCCAGGCAGCCCCGTCCAGGCAGCCCCGTCCAGGCAGCCCCGTCCAGGTGGCCCCGTCCAGGGAGCCCCGTCCAGGTGGCCCCATCCAGGTGGCCCCGTCCAGGTGGCCCCGTCCAGGTGGCCCCATCCAGGTGGCCCCGTCCAGGTGGCCCCGTCCAGGGAGCCCCGTCCAGGTGGCCCCGTCCAGGCAGCCCCGTCCAGGTGGCCCCATCCAGGGAGCCCCGTCCAGGTGGCCCCGTCCAGGTAGCCCCATCCAGGTGGCCCCGTCCAGGTGGCCCCGTCCAGGTGGCCCCGTCCAGGTAGCCCCGTCCAGGTGGCCCCGTCCAGGTAGCCCCATCCAGGGAGCCCCATCCAGGTGGCCCCATCCAGGTGGCCCCATCCAGGGAGCCCCGTCCAGGGAGCCCCGTCCAGGTGGCCCCGTCCAGGTGGCCCCGTCCAGGGAGCCCCGTCCAGGGAGCCCCGTCCAGGTGGCCCCGTCCAGGGAGCCCCGTCCAGGTGGCCCCATCCAGGTGGCCCCGTCCAGGGGGCCCCGTCCAGGGAGCCCCGTCCAGGTGGCCCCATCCAGGGAGCCCCGTCCAGGTGGCCCCGTCCAGGGAGCCCCGTCCAGGTAGCCCCATCCAGGTGGCCCCGTCCAGGGAGCCCCGGCGGTGGCCCCGTCCAGGGAGCCCCGTCCAGGTAGCCCCATCCAGGTGGCCCCATCCAGGGAGCCCTGTCCAGGGAGCCCCGTCCAGGTAGCCCCATCCAGGTGGCCCCATCCAGGGAGCCCCGGCGGTGGCCCCGTCCAGGGAGCCCCGTCCAGGTAGCCCCATCCAGGTGGCCCCATCCAGGGAGCCCCGTCCAGGGAGCCCCGTCCAGGTGGCCCCATCCAGGTGGCCCCGTCCAGGGAGCCCCGTCCAGGTAACCCCGTCCAGGGAGCCCCATCCAGGTGGCCCCATCTAGGGAGCCCCATCCAGGTGGCCCCGTCCAGGGAGCCCCGTCCAGGTGACCCCGTCCAGGTGGCCCCGTCCAGGGAGCCCCGTCCAGGTGGCCCCGTCCAGGTGGCCCCGTCCAGGTGGCCCCATCCAGGTGGCCCCATCCAGGGGGCCCCGTCCAGGTGGCCCCGTCCAGGTGGCCCCGTCCAGGGAGCCCTGTCCAGGTGGCCCCGTCCAGGTGGCCCCGTCCAGGGAGCCCCGTCCAGGTGGCCCCGTCCAGGTGGCCCCATCCAGGGAGCCCCGTCCAGGTGGCCCCGTCCAGGTGGCCCCGTCCAGGGAGCCCCGTCCAGGTGGCCCCGTCCAGGTGGCCCCGTCCAGGGAGCCCCGTCCAGGTGGCCCCGTCCAGGTGGCCCCGTCCAGGGAGCCCCCAGGACGAACTCGGGAGGAGAGCGGAGTCGTTATCCAAGCCGATGACCCGCCCACACTGAGCCCCAGGCAGTGACCGGCCCAGGGAGCAGGCAGATTGTTTCTGTCCAGAGGGAAGGGCAGATGGAATACACCTGCTCCACCCACTGGGCAGCCCTGTCACGTCTGGGCCCAGAGCCCAGGGACCCTGCGCTCCTTCCCGACCCCAGGGCCTCGGGGCTCAGCTCCTGTGAGCTGCTGTCACCCGCTCTCTCCGGACGGTGAGGCCACAGCACAGCCAGGGGAGGCCCCGCCCCCACGCTGCCCTCCAGGGGCTCAGGTTTCCCGGACAACGGGACACAATGGGCGGAGCATAGCAACGGGGGGGTTGTGGGGGCTTCTGCCGCTCACACTCCCTTTCCTCTGCTCACCCCTCCCCCCCTAGGGAAGAGGCGCAGCAGGGCCGACGACGTAAACTGAGTTCCCCCGTTAGCGTGGGGCCTGGGTGTGGGGGAGACACGGTCAGGTGCACTCCTGGGGTCGTAAGCGTGAGGGTGACAGCCGAGGACGTCTGCCCCACTCAGGTACCGCCACGGGCCGGGGGTGAGCTGACGGAGGAAGGAGGGAGCCAGCAAATCCATCCGCTACTTCTTTTTTAAAAATATATTTTATTGATTATTTTTACAGAGAGGAAGGGAGAGGGATAGAGAGCTAGAAACATCGATCAGCTGCCTCCTGCACACCCCCCACTGGGGATGTGCCCGCAACCAAGGTACATGCCCTTGACCGGAATCGAACCCGGGACCCTTCAGTCCGCAGGCCGACGCTCTATCCACTGAGCCACACCGGTCAGGGCTCCATCCGCCATTTCTTTAAAAAACCGACACTGTTGCCATTCCCCGGTTATTCCCTGAGCCCCGCCGCCTCCTCCTCGCCCCGCGGACTCCGGGAGGCAGGTGTGGGGACCGTGTTCCGGGCGGCGGCCCCAAGCACCCCTGGCGTCTCCTCAGCCGTCCTCCTCACCTGCTCCAGGGCCCTGACCGGTCGGTGCACGGGCGGGAAGCTCTCCCTCCCCGTCACTTGGTTGCGGGATGCGTGACCCGCAGCGCCTGGGCTGGTGTGTGAACGGCCGTCCTGGGCAGAACCAGCCGCACCTCCCCCTGCAGAGAGAGTTCCAGAAACAGGTGGCCCTGGCCTTGGTCCCCATGAGGCAACCTGGTCTCGCGACGCAAGTCAAGGGCCTAGACGCGGGGTGTCTGAGAGGGTTTGACGTGACTTTCCAGGTCGGATGGCGAGAGGGAGGCTCCGGAGGCAAGGTCCACGCCCTCCGAGGTGGGCGGCCCACCCGAGGCCCGTCTGAGCTCCCGGGGCCGCCGCGGCACACGCGTGCTTTAGACGTGTGTAACGATCACCCGGTACTGTAATTAGATATTAAAACTCTCACTGCGCCGTCATAAAATAACATGGAACAAATAATAAAAAATCATAGTTACAAAGCCATCAAAACGTAATAAAACGCTATTATTACAAAGGCTTAAAATTTAATGGTGGCTTTTTAGTGTGACACTTGTTATATAATTAAAGTTTAGAAATAAGATAGTAATTACCGTGGAGACGAGGCTGGGCAGAGGGTCCCGACCCCCTGACGGGGGGGTGGGCCTCCACTCCGCCTCCTGGGGCCCGGCCTGGGTCAGGGCTGGCTGGTCCGGGCCCCCCTGCTGTACGGGAGGAACCCTCAAGGCCGAGGGCGGGGGCTCAGGCCCACGCTGTCCCTCAGCGCACCCCGGCTTCCACTGCCAGCACCCACCGCTCTTTGCCAGATGCCGGCCTCCTCCGCCCCTGCCATGGGCCAGAAGTGCCCGGCGTGACCCCCTCAGGAGCTCCGGGCGCAGGGGTGGCTGTCCCGCTCCCTGGACCCCTGGGGGCCACTCCGACCCCCGGCTTCGGCTTCGCGCCCACAGGCTCGCTGCCCGCCTCGCTGCCCGCCCATCCCGAGGGAACCCTCAGCGGACCCAGGGCCCGGGACCAGGCGTGCTCGGGGCGCCGGGGACTGAGCTCGTGTCCCGGCTGCGCTGGACGCAGGCCCACAGGGGACCTGACCCCAGATTCCGACGAACTGCAGGAGCGCGCCCGGCCAAGGAGGTGGCGACCGGGGCCGCCGGCCCAGGGCGTGGGCATGGAGGGGTGACAGCAGGGGAGGGGGCGGGGGGGGCAGGTGCGAGGGCGGAGGGGCAAGTTCAAGAACTGCAGCCGCGTCAGGGGCCGAGGCAGAGTCCTCACAGGTGAGGTCGGCTGCTCCCCCGGAGGCTGACGTGGCCCTGCAGCACCGGCCCGAGCCCATAGCATGTCGGATCTCCTCCGTCCGCTTCCTGCCGGCCCGGAGCCCTCCGGACGCTCCGCTGGGGCCGCTGAGTGGACGCGGCCTCGTGCATGCCCGCGTCCCAGCCCTGACCCGGCCCCGCCAGCCCCTCCGGCCTGAAGCAGCCTCGTGGCCCTCGGCCTCGACCCCAGGCTGCTCCGGGCGGCTCGGCTCCTTCGGGCAGAAGAGGTGGCCGAGCCCAGGTGCCTTCGGGGACGAGCTCCCTGCAGCGTGACTCTGACGGGGATGGCGCCTGGGCCGGCCCCAAGGCGGGAGGGCACTCGGCCCCCTGCCCCCCTGCCCCCTGCCCCCCTGCCCCCCTGCCTCCCTGCCCCCCGCCCCCCTGCCCTCCTGCCCCCTGCCCCCCTGCCCTCTTGCCCCCGTGCCCTCTGCCCCCCCTGCCCCCTGCCCTCCTGCCCTCTTGCCCCCGTGCCCTCTGCCCCCCTGCCCCCTGCCCTCCTGCCCCCTGCCCCCTTCCCTCCTGCCCCCCTGCCCCCC
Source organism: Cnephaeus nilssonii (assembly GCF_951640355.1). Taxonomy (NCBI): domain Eukaryota; kingdom Metazoa; phylum Chordata; class Mammalia; order Chiroptera; family Vespertilionidae; genus Cnephaeus; species Cnephaeus nilssonii. Next base: position 108,710,509 of record NC_137075.1, on the reverse strand, counting down.
TGCCCCCCTGCCCCCTGCGGCCACGGGGCTGGCACCTCCTCCCTGTAGCTCACCCTTAAAAAATAAGCCAGAGACGCCCGGGGGCTCCCTGCGGCCCCATCAGTCTGGAGCAGACGTAGTGCGCGGAGAACACAGGCTTTTGAGTTTAAATGGCCAATTTGGTCAGTGAATCAGCCTCACGGCGGGCGGGCGGGGCGCGGGGTGAGAGCGGGTTAAGGCCTGGTTAGAGCGGGAGAGCGTGGGCGGCTTTCTGCGGCCGCGGCCTCTCGCTCTTCATCGACTCGTTCCATAGCTTTCCGATTGCAGGTGTCAGCGCCGGTGTGAGAGAGAGGGTGCGGGGAGGAGGGGGAGAGGGAAGGAGAAGTTTCCCCCGAAGCCCGGGTGTTGGGCCGCCCCTCACCGCGGGTCCTTCCACGCCCGACCGCCTCTCCGCACCGATCGGGCCGGGCCGGGCCCACAAGCCTCGTCCAGACGCAGGAGGGGGGCCCGGCTGCCGGCTCAGCACCCCACATGCCCGAGGGCTCCTCCGATTCCACATCCAGGACCCTGAGCGTGCCCACCGCACCGCCGCCCCCAGGACCCCTCGGTGGGGGCGCCCCATCCTCCTGGCACTCGGACCCCAACTCTCGAGGTTCCTGGTGCTCACGCCCCACCCCCGATGGAGGAGGACGGCCGGGCCTCGGAACCAGGGTCCTCGGGTCCAGAAGAGGAAGCGCCGAGACCCGCTGACCATGGGGGCACCGCGCAGGCCGCCCCCCCACCCCCCCACCCCCGTCCCCCTCATCCTGCCTGCAGGCTGCGCCCCGGGCGGAGGCAGGACCTTCTCCCAGGTCAGGAGGCCCTCGGGCTGCGGTCAGGGTGATGCTGTGACCTGTGTGCCCCACGGCCCCTGAGTCCTGGGGAGCCCACTGCCTCCCCCCCCCCAACAGGAAACCCTGAGGCTGGCGCCTGCCCCGCCCATCCCCACCGGGCGCGGCCCCGGTTCCATGGGGAGGAGACGCCTGCCTGCGGTTTGCTGACTTTGCCGACGGGCTCACTCCGCCTCTGCACTCGGCCCCCGGCCGCCTGACCGTTGGGCCCGCAGCAGAGCCCGGACGGGCCGCCCGACCGTGTGGATGAGGCCCGACCGTCTGACCAGGCGGGCACCCGCACACGCGGCCCCGCATCCGGCAGGCGCGATCGCACGATACCACACAGGAAATTGTTCCCTCCTCGTAACCATAGCAACAGATGAGCCCGGGTCTGCGGAGTTTCTGAGGGTCTTTGTCCGCCCGTAACCAAACCCCGGGCAGAAGCCGAGCGGGGGCTGGGTGGGCCGCTCAGGGGTGCCAGGGTGTGGGGGGGGGGATGTTCTAGAGGGGCCTGGGGCGCAGGGTGGAGGAGGAGGGGCCGCGGAAATGCGTCCCTGAGCGTGGGAAGGCTGCGACCTCACACGGGAACACACGCTGGGGATCCAGCCCCTCACCTGGGTGTTTCCCCAAAAGAAATGAGGACACAGTTCCCTCCAAACACCTGCACGAGAATGTTTACAGCAGCTCCATTCCCAACAGCAAACACCTGGGCACCATCCCCCGGGCGTGAGCACCTGGAACCATCCCGGCACGTGAACGAGCGGGTGGGTGCCCTCCGCGTGTTCACGCAGCAGCACGGCTCCACAGGAAAGAGGAGCCAGCTCCGTGGGTAAAGCGCAGAAGTCGGCTGAGAGGATGGAGCGGCGGCAGGAGGACACGTGCCGTTCAGTCCGCCCGTGAGAGCCGCTTCCTGGCGGACGCCCACTCCCAGGAGGCGGCCGCGGATGGCGCTGGTCACCGCCTGTATTTGGGAATCGCTCCCTGAGGATCTGCGCGCTGCACGTTACTAACTTTTGTTTCATAAAATCAAGGCACCCAACAGAGGATGTGGGGTAGTGTGGAAGGGTGTCCTCCCCGGGGGCCGGGGCAGGGGCAGGGGCATGGGGGACTCGGACCCCCGCACGCCCCCCGAGCCCCCCACGCGCAGCTGCACCTCGTGCCTTTGCTGGGGCCCTGGGTGGCGGCCGGAGTCGGTGGGACCTGAGTGTGAGCTCCTGGCCTCAGAGGCACTGGCCCCGGCTCTGAGCCGGAACCCGGACGAGGCCGCCTCCCACGGCGTGCCCACCGCTGTCCGGCCACGGAGGGCTCGGCGAGGGCCGTGACCTGCAGCAACCCACTCCCCAGATGACACGCTCCCTGCAGGGCCCGCTGTGGGCCCCCCAAAGGACCTGAGACGCAGAGGGGCCCCCCACTTCTAGGTCTCACCCCACCCTCTGACCTTCTCCAGCTGGTCCTGCCTCCTGGAGTCCCTGCCCCTCCAGCGTCACCTCCAGCGCCCGACCTGCCCAGGCGTGGCTCCGGAAGTCCCCCCCCCCCCAGTGTCCACCGTTGGCGCTGTCCGCAGGGGGAGCTGGCTGGGCCCGCCCGCCAGGGACCACCCTGCCCTCGGGGAGCCATGGTGACAGCTGGCCGGGCAGGCGGGCCGTGTGAGCCCCCGGCCGCCAGGTCGGGCTGGTGGCCCCCCTCCTCCTGGCCTGCGGCAGCCGCCAGATGAAGACACGCAGGCAATTTTCTCCCGAAACAAATGGAGAGAAATTGCTCTAACAAGGAACAGGCTGGGTCTCGAGCTAATTTCCACATAATAGAATCAAACGACTTCCCTTTCCTGTCTGCCGGCTCCTCTGAATAATGTGACAAATTGCAGGAGCGATTTCATTAGCTCCGACTCAGGGGCGCGTCTTCCCTCCGGTCACGGACAGATGGCAGGGGTTCTGGGGTGGAGGGAAGGCAGAGGGCCGGCCCCCCCGGAGGGGCCGTCTCTGGGGGTCCCCGAGGCTGCGCCACAGCCGGCCCCCGGGCGCCGTGACCGGTGGGAGACCCCGCATTCCAGCACCGTCCTGCTGGCAGCAGAGGCGTCCGGGAAGGCTGCCGCCCGCCGGTTCCGGGCGCAGCGTGTCCTGTGGGCTTGCCAGGGGCGCCTGGCTCTGAGCTGGCGCCTGGCACCGCCTGCCTCGGGCCCGGCCAAGACTCAGCAGGTGCCGCGCCGCCAACGGGCTGCGTGGAGGGAAGGCACGGCCCAGCCAACCAGGCAGCCTTGCCAGTCCCCGCCCGCCCCTCAGCCCCACACGCTCCGCCCGGTGCGGTCATCGCGGGGACTCACGGCTCCCCGGCACCCCACCGGGCCTGGAGCGCCCCCAAGTGCAGCCCGCGGCCTGGCACACGGGCGTGTCTGCTGCTCGCGGTGGGCAAGTGCCCGTGCGGCGGGGCTGGGCCCCAGAGGCCGCCCGTCAGACCCTTTGCCCTGCTGCGTGCACATCAGAGCGGAGGCAGCCACGGGGCCTGGTGAAGGTGAAGGTGAAGGTGAAGGTGAAGGTGAAGGTGAAGGTGAAGGTGAAGGTGTAGGTGAAGGTGTAGGTGAAGGTGCTGCGGTTAAATGACCGCGTTTGTTTTAACAATATTTCTTTGAAAGCCCTCGCTGGTTCCGCTCAGTGGATAGAGCGCCAGCCAGGGGACTGAAGGGTCCCGGGTTCAATCCCACGTCCAGGGCATGTACCGCGGTTGCAGGCTCCATCCCCGGCCGCTCCCAATTGACATGTCTCTCTCACATGCATGTTTCTCTCTCTCCATCTCTCCCCCTCCCTTCTGCTCTCTCTAAAAATCAGGGGAGCCCGGCCGACGTGGCTCAATGGTTAAGAATCAACCTATGAACCAGGAGGTCAAGCCTGGATTCCTGCTCAGGGCACATGCCTGGGTCGCGGCCCGATCCCCAGTGTGGGGCGTGCAGGAGGCAGCCAGTCGATGATTCTCTCTCATCATGGATGTTTCTGTCCCTCTCTCCCTCTCCCTCTCCCTCCCTCTCTCTGGCATCAATACAAAATGTAAAATAAAATAAAAGAAAGAAATCACAGCCCAGGCTGGACAGGGTGAAGGCACGACGTGGGGGGGAGGCGGCACCCGTGGGCCCGGAGGCAGGTGGGACCTTGGCCGCCAAGTCAGGGTAGGGCTCTGGCTTGGTGGGGACCGGGCGCCCGCTGGGAGGCTTGGCCTTCCTCTGGCCCGGTGACAAGGGCTGAATGGGGACGGTGGAGGCGGCATGCGCGCGGACATCAGCCCGAGAGACTGCGCCAGCAGGCGGGTCTGCTGCCCAAACACGGCCGGGTTTCAGAGCCAACCCCGGTGGTTGGGGCGGGGCCACCTCCACGGCTCCGCGGCCCCTCCAGGCGGCTGGCGGCAGCGGGCGTGGTGGGCACCTGCTCAGTCTCCGGTTGGCCCGGGGGGAGGGGCGCAGCCAAAGAAAACCCTGCAGGTCCTCGTGGCCTCGCACGCAGAGCGCACATCTTGGCTGCGCCAGGCACGCAGAGCCCAAGGTCGCTCAGGCCGAGGAGGAATGTTCTGGAAGGCCTGGGGGGGGGGGGGGGGAGAGGAGGGGGGAGGGGGAGCAGGTGCAGTCTTGCAGGAGGAAAAGACCGGGGACCGACGCACCTCTGTGGGGCAGGACCAGCCACGGTCACCCTGAAACCCAGCCCATCGGCTCCTGCCCCCCAACCACCTGTCCCCCTACCTGCCCCTCCCACCTGCCCAGGGCTGGGCGGTGGGACTGGAGGGGGCCGGGCAGAGAAGGGTTAACTCTGCCGGGTATTGCTGGCCACAGCCCCACAAATGATTTATCGATTTTTTTAAAAATAAAAATATGTCATATTTCTGGAGCGGGTGCGGGCCAATGCTGTGCAGGGGCCAGCTGGATGCGTGCTTGCGAGTTTACACCAGATGCCAGCGTGGACCCGCTGCCAGCGAGCATCCCGCTGCCACACACTCCCGCACTCTCTCCCCGGACCCACCGGGCCGGTGGGAGCCAGCTCAGGGCCAGGCACCCCGCAGGGAGCGGTGGGGGTGGGGGGGGGCCCTCCCTGAGCTGCAGGCTGCGGGCGAGTGGCGCTGGGCTTTGTGGGCCCACGGTCAGCATGGTGGCGGGGCGGCAGGCCGAGAGGATGGAGGGCAGGCATCCCCGGAGGTGACTTTCCGATGGGACCCAGAGGCTGAGCCGACCCGGCAGAGGAATGGGCGGGAGCACCAGCCGTGACCACAGGACTAGGGAGCCGGCCAGCGGCGCGTGGAGCCGGGAGGGGGGGTGCGGGCGGGGGGCCCTGGGTCCGAGGGCTGCCCACACAGCCTCGTGGGTCTTGCTAAGCCCTGGGAGGTTTCAGGCAGCAGAGACGTCGTCCAACGTGGTTTCCAGAAGCTCCCTCCGGCCCGGCCGCGTGGCTCAGGGGTTGAGCGTCGACCTACAAACCAGGAGGTCAGGGTTCGATTCTGGTCAGGGCACAGGCCCGGGTTGCGGGCGGGATCCCCAGTGGGGGGCGTGCAGGAGGCAGCCGATCCATGATTCTCTCTCATCGTTGATGTTTCTATCTCTCCCTCTCCCTTCCTCTCTGAAATCAATAAAAAATATATATTTTTTTAAAAAGAAGAAAGCTCCCTCTGGGCTAAATGCCATCGGCAGACAGGAGCCCACAGGCCGAGGCCCCGCACCCCGGGGAGCGCCCTCGGCCGTAAGAGGGAGGAGCCCGGACGCCTGCGACCACGAACCCAAGAAGGTGACGCCGATGAAAGTCCCGGCAGGAAGCCCACGCGTGTGAGGCCGTGGCTGTGCTGGTGCGGGCGACTCCACGGACATGGAGGGGTCGGGTTCCGGGGGCTCGGGGGGGAGGGGAGGGCTCTTTATGGGACCGGGTGCTGCTTTGGCTCTCCATAGAGGTGGTGGATGCACAGCACAGAGGTGGTGGATGCACAACGTGCCCCCGGGGCCGGGAGGGGAGGGCAGGGCAGGGTAAGGGGTGGGGAGGGGCGGGGAGGGGCAGGGAGGGGTGGGGAGGGGCAGGGAGGGGTGGGGAGGGGCAGGTATGGCTCCGTGTGAGCCTGGCCCTCTGCCCCCAGCAGGACCCACTCTCCATCCCCAATGCCACTCCCCACCCCGACCCCCAACAACAGCTTCCACCTCAAACAGCTGACCTCTCAAGCCCTCATTGGCATGGGCCTGTCCGATTGGCTGGAAAGAGACCCCGCCTATTCCTGGGTTCTGGTGGCCACGGCCCCATGGTCTGCAGGGCCCTCTGATTGGCAGCCTTAGAGGCCCCGCCCCCCAGGACCACCAACCAGCTCCTCTCAGCCCAGCGACCTCTCAAGCCACTTTCCCGCAAGGCCGGCTCTGACTCAGCCCTCCTGCACGAGGACAGACCACACGGCCCATGATGGACAGAGACCCGGCCGGGCCTGGGTGTCCACCTGCCGCTCGGGGGCGTGGGGGCCGGAGGTTCAGGATGTGCCCGGCGGGGCCGGCGGGCTGCGGGGCTGGGCACCTGTCCCTCCTCCCCGTGACCCCCTTGGCGCAGCTCCGGCTGTGTCAGCCTTTGCTTGGCAGGCGGCTGGGTACCAAGCACCACAACAAAACACCCAAACGGCTCCAAGCTGTCGGTGCAGGCGTCTGAGTCCCTCGGAAAACAAACAAACAGGCTCGAAAGCCAGTGTGGCAGCCAGCGTGGAAGGCAACGTGGAAGGCAGCGTGGAAGGCAGCGTGGCAGCCACAGGGAGCAGGGCCACGTGGGGGGACTGGGCCGGGGGGCCTTCCTGGGGTGCTGTGCACACAGCCACAGCCTCCCCCGACCCAGGACCGTCCCGGGCGGCTCACTGTGGACCTCGGGACCCAGAAGGCAGGGCTGGGACCTGCCTCGTCCCCAGTGCAGCGAAGTCCCCACCGAAGTCCCACCGAAGACCCCTGACCACGACCTGGGGGAGAAGCTGTGGCTGCCGGGCCGGGCCACAGGCGCTGGGACCCAGTGCGCTCTGTGCCGGCCCCTGGGGAGCTGTGAACACACACGTACCTCTCAGTTCCGGCCGAAGCCACGAAGGTGTCGGCAGGGACCCCCCCCTCAGAAGGTGCCGGGGAGACCCCTCGGCCGATCCAGCCTCGGCTCAGTCCTGGGCTCGTGGCCGCCTCCGTTTCTCCTCCAGCCGTTCCCGTGAGGACACGCGTTCCTGGGTGCGGGCTCACCCCCACCAGCCGTTCCCCGTGAGGACACGCGTTCCTGGATGCGGGGCCACCTGGGGAATCCAGGCCGTCTCCCTCAATGTGGGAGCCGGGAGCCGGGAGCACCAGGTCCCCTCAAACCCTGAGGTCAGGGCGTGGGAGGGCAGCAGCGCCCCTAGAGGGGGTGGTGAGTGGCATTTGCAGGGGGGCCACCAGCCCCCAATGGGACAGTCCCCCACATGGACACCCCCCACGACCTCCCCCTGCCCTGGCCTCCCAGCCCTGGCTCAGCCTCGTCCTGGGGACGCGGGGACTCTGGCGAAGGGCGTCAGGAGTGGCCATGCGATGGGCAAAGAGGGCGCCTGGAGGACAGAGCCCACCCGCCCAGCGCTTGTCGGGAGCCGCAGGTGAGGGGCCTTGTTATAATGGCAGCCCCGGTCCAGGCGGCAGGGGAGCAGGCGGACCTGAGACCCCGCGCTGACCCACGGAGGCGGCCAAGGCGGGCGGGGCGGGGAGGGGCAGACTGGTGGTCCCATCCCGGGGGTCCCATCCCGGCGGCACACGCCCAGGGACCGGCTCACTCCTGCTCCCCGGGGCACCTTCCCAAGAGAAACGCGTTGACCACACGCAGAGCCCGGCAGGGGACGCCCAAGGCCGGTAAGGAAGCCCCCAAACACCCTGCAGGTGGTGGCTGGGCCCCTGCGGCCACTCCCAGTGACGTCATCCACAGAGCAGGGGCGGTGCCCACCAGGAGGGAACCTCCAAACTGGGAGGAAGTCAGAGGAGAAAGAGCGGACTGAGCCCCCCACCTCCACTCCCTGGCTCCCAGCAGCGGGGGCTGGCTGTGTCGCGGGAAGAATCTCCCTGGGATTTGGGGGGAGATTTGGGTGGGGAATTGGGGGGGGATTTGGGTGGAGATTTGGGTGGGGAATTGGGGGGGAATTGGGGGGGGGATTTGGGTGGAGATTTGGGTGGGGAATTGGGGGGGAATTGGGGGGGGATTTGGGTGGAGATTTGGGCGGGGAATTGGGGGAGGATTTGAGGGGGGATTTGGGTGGGGAATTGGGGGGGGGGATTGGGTGGGGATTGCGTGGAATCTACAGGCCCAGTCAGAAGGAGCAGCCTGAAGACCTTGCGCGGTTTGCCCGTGAACGCAGCGCCGTCACCGTCCGTTTGGGCCCACTCATCGGCGCCGAGCTCTGCACTGTGGACGCGAAGGCCGCGTTTCTGAGTGCTTACCCTCTATTTCCACATCACAGATGGGTCGCTATGTCCTTTCTGATGGCCCTTGGCGCCCGAGGACAATGGATTTGTGTTTGTGTGTCTGCCCTCCCCTTCGTGGCTCCCGCCGGTCAGTGTTCTGTAGGTCCCATCGCCGCTCACATCCCTGAGCGCGTCTGCAAGTAAAAAGGTTTACTGCTCCCTTTCTGATCGGGACGCTCTTTATTTCTTCTTTTTTCTTTTTTAAAATCTATTTTTATTGATTTCAGAGAGGAAAGGAGAGAGGGAGAGGGAGAGGGAGATAGAAACATCAGTGATGAGAGAGAATCATGGATCAGCTGCCTCCTGCACGCCCCCCACTGGGGATCGAACCCACAACCCGGGCATGTGCCCTTGACTGGAATCGAACCCGGGACCCTTCAGTCCGCAGGCCGACGCTCTATCCCCTGAGCCACACCAGCCGGGGCTTTTATTTCTTTTACTTGCCTGGCTGCGCCGTGGAGGACCCCAGCCCAGTGCAGGTGGACGTGGGAGAGTGGGCGCCGTCTGTCCCTGGCCGCAGCGCCGAGCACGCGGCCCTGGGCGTGATGTTAGCTGCGTGGCCTTGTCCGTGCCTTTGTCGGGTGCGCACACTCCCTCGGGTCCTCGCTCACCGACGTTCTTCTGCGGCGAGGGTTTGGGGTTCTCCTGCGTCTATGGTGATCATCACCTCGTTTTCTGGTGTTAAGCCATCCCTGCGTTCCTGACTTACTTCCTGTTGGCCTTGCTGTGCTGTTTTAAATAGTGAGACTCGTTGTGTTAACATGTGTTTAGAGCCTTGGCTGGTGTTGCTCAGCGGTTAGAGCATCAGCTGAAGGGTTGCAGTTTGATTCCAGTCAAGGGCACGTACCTGGGTTGCAGGTTCGATCCCTGGCCCTGGTTGGAGTGTCTGTGGAAGGAAATCAATCAATCAATCAATGTGTCTCTCTCACATCAATGTTTCTCTCTCTCCCCTCCCCCCCCCCAGCCCTTCCCTTCCTCCCTCCCTTCCACTCTCTCGCAAAATCAATCATGGGGAAAATATCCTCGGGTGAGGATGAACAACAACAAACATGTGTTGTATGTTGTGAAAGAAAAACAGTCTTAAATCAACGACCTTATTTTATACCACTTACCTGTGGTGACGGACAGGAGACGGTGTTTCCGGGGCGGGAGCAGGGGACAGGCAGGACACAGAGATGGCCAGGGAAAGAGAGGTGACCAGGGACAGAGATGACCAGGGACGGAGGTGACCAGGGACAGAGGTGGCCAGGGACAGAGATGACCAGGGACGGAGGTGACCAGGGACAGAGGTGACCAGGGACAGAGGTGACCAGGGACGGAGGTGACCAGGGACGGAGGTGACCAGGGACGGAGGTGACCAGGGACAGAGGTGACCAGGGACGGAGGTGACCAGGGACGGAGGTGACCAGGGACAGAGGTGACCAGGGACGGAGGTGACCAGGGACAGAGGTGACCAGGGACGGAGGTGACCAGGGACGGAGGTGACCAGGGACGGAGGTGACCAGGGACGGAGATGACCAGGGACGGAGGTGACCAGGGACGGAGGTGACCAGGGACGGAGGTGACCAGGGATAGAGGTGACCAGGGATAGAGATGACGAGGGACAGAGGTGACCAGGGACAGAGGTGACCAGGGACAGAGGTGACCAGGGACAGAGGTGACCAGGGATAGAGGTGACCAGGGATAGAGATGACGAGGGACAGAGGTGACCAGGGACAGAGAGGTGACCAGGGACAGAGGTGACCAGGGACAGAGGTGACCAGGGACAGAGGTGACCAGGGACGGAGGTGACCAGGGACAGAGGTGACCAGGGACGGAGGTGACCAGGGACAGAGATGGCCAGGGACAGAGGTGACCAGGGACAGAGGTGACCAGGGACAGAGATGACGAGGGACAGAGGTGACCAGGGACAGAGGTGACCAGGGACGGAGGTGACCAGGGACGGAGGTGACCAGGGACAGAGGTGACCAGGGACGGAGGTGACCAGGGACAGAGATGGCCAGGGACAGAGGTGACCAGGGACAGAGGTGACCAGGGACAGAGATGACGAGGGACAGAGGTGACCAGGGACAGAGGTGACCAGGGACAGAGGTGACCAGGGACAGAGGTGACCAGGGACAGAGGTGACCAGGGACAGAGGTGACCAGGGACAGAGGTGACCAGGGACGGAGGTGACCAGGGACAGAGACGCCTGGGCGGTGGGCTCGCTCCCGTTCCGGATCCGGGTGATGGTGTCACAGACGTATGCTATGTCCCAGCGCACCCGAGCGGCTGGGGGACTCCCGTCCCCACCAAGCCGTTTGAGAGCTACATTGTCAGCGTGGGCTTCGCCACCGGAAGAACGCAAACAAGCAGGAGGCCTCCCAAAACACTGGCGGGATCAGACGCCAGCAGCTCGCAAAGCCGGGAGCCGGTAAACAACAGATGCGCCGCGCAGGCCTGCGTGGCAACACGCACTCTGTTTAAGGACCACAGCCCGAGCGCCCGTCCCCCCCAGGTGGGCCTCAGCGGCGCCCCTGGTGGTGGGGGGGGCGGCTGGGCGCGCGGGCAAACACGGACGGGGAGAGGTGTTGGTAGGAACTAATACCAGATAAAGTGGGGGGCGCTCTGAAAGGGGCACAGAGCTGCCCTGGCCGGTGTGGCTCAGTGGGTAGCGCGTCGGCCTGCAGATGGAAGGGTCCCGGGTTCGATTCCGGTCAAGGGCACGTACCTGGGTTGCAGGCTCCTTCTCGGGCCTGGGCCTTGGTCGGGGCGCCTGCAGGAGGCAACCCATCCGTGTTTCTCTCACATCGATGTCTCTCTCTGTCTCTCCCTCTCTCTCTCTAAAAACCAATGAGAAAATACCCTCGGGGAGGGTTAGAAGGTAATAACAGTGAAATACACAGTAAGTGAGAGGGACCCAGAGCTGTTCGGTGAGATCCTCCGTCCACACGGACTCGGCTGCACGTGACCAGCCCCGCACCCTCAGAAGGAAAGCGCGGAGAAACCCTGCGAGAACCGGCGGCTAACGTGTGACTGCTGAGCCCGCGGCGCGTGGGGTCCACGCTGTGTGGGTCCCGCCGGGACCCGGGGCCTCCGCAGCCCCGCCCGAGCGCCCGCCCGCAGCCCAGACCCGTCTCACCCGGGTGCCCAGGCCCAGCGGCCGAGAGTCACACCCAGGCCGGCGGGCCGGGCAGCACCGGGGCGGGCACGCGGGTGAGAAGGAAGCCAGGCCCGGGAGCCCACATCCTCCGCGGAGCGCCCCGAGCTGAGCGGGTGCCCCTAAGGGGTCGGGGTTCCTGCGGGTTCTGCGCGTCCCCAGGAGCCACGTCCTCGCCACGCTCTGGCGGAGGCCCCACCGGGCGGCCGCCTCGTCCTGTGGCTCCTGGTCCCCGTCCCTCCCAAGTCCACGCAGACCAGAGGCGGAACCACGACCTCTTTGTTGGGAATCCTCCCCCGAGGATCTTTTCCCACTGAGTTTTAGAGAGAGGAGGAGAGAGGGAGACAGAGAGACATCCATGTGAGAGAAACGTCGATGGGCTGCCTCCTGCAGGCGCCCCGACCAGGGCCCGGGCTGAGGAGGAGCCTGCAACTGAGGTACGTGCCCTTGACCGGAATCGAACCCGGGACCCTTCGGTCCGCAGGCCGACGCGCTATCCACTGAGCCACACCAGCCGGGGCTACCGTAACTCTTACTATTTTCCACCCCCCTCCCCAGAGCCACGCGAGTCAGCTGGTTCCCAGGGGCCTGGGAGGGGAGGAGCCAGCAGCTCAGCAGGCCCCGCCCTCCACCCGACCGGTCCCGCCACTGTGCGCACCCCTGGGGCCTGGCCTTGGGCCCTGTCACAGCTCTGCAGGAACATGTGCCGCCCTCACCCTGATCCGATGGGAACCCGAGGCTGGGGAGGCTGGGGAGGCTGAGGAGAGGCTGGGGAGAGGCTGGGGAGAGGCTGGGGAGGCTGGGGAGGCTGGGGAGGCTGAGGAGAGGCTGGGGAGAGGCTGGGGAGAGGCTGGGGAGGCTGGGGAGGCTGGGGAGAGGTCACAGCGAGTGTGGAGCTGGGTCCATGCAGGTGTCTTGCCCGCCAACACCAGGGGAGGGCGGACATTTGAGAACTAGTAGCCCTGCGCAGGCATCCGTGCGCCAATAGCTTGCTGCCCCCTCCTGTAGCTCCCCGCCCGCTGCCCCCCCCCCCATAGCTGGCTGCCCTGCCCCCTCCTGTAGCTCCCCGCTGCCGGCCTGTAGTTTGCTGCCCCACCCTCCTGTAGATCCGTGATCGGTCGTTACGCCTCAGGGCGTAAAGGTAATTCACATATTCCTCTCTTATTATACAGGGTGTGCGTTCCTGAGTATTTCTCAGTGACCCAGGCCCTGCCGCAGCCGCCCCGTCTGTTCTGAGTCGCTCTAGGTTCAAGCACAACAAGCCAGCTTGAGTCAGAGGGGGGGTGTACGTGTGAGAGAGGGAGTGTGAGACAGAGTGTGTACGTGTGTGAGAGACAGTGTGTCTGTGTGTGTGTGTGTCTGTCTGTGAGCTCCTGCCTGGGGACCGAGGTCCCTGTCCTCCCCTGTGGCCAGCACCCCCCCTTTAAGGGGGAGGCAAGTCCCGACACGTGCCCTCCGGCCCAGGCCCTGCGGCCTCCCCCGCCCCCCACAGTGGCAGGCAGCCTCAGGGAGCCCGTGTCCCGCTCTCCTGGGCTGCAGGAGCCCCCCCCCCCAACCCCCAGGCTGGCGGGGAGGCGGGAGGCGTGAGCCTGAAGTGTTAATGGGGCTTTGGAACCAGCGGGCTCTTGGATGAGCAGCCTCCTTCCAGATGGTTCCAGCCTGGTTAGCATGCTAATGCATTCTGACTCATCCTGGAGCCTGCGCCCTCTGCCAGGCAGCCCAGCCGGCCCGGGCGTCCCTCCCGCTGTCACCTCGCAGGAGAGGGCACGCTGGCAGAGGTGAGGCAGCGGCCGCGGGAGCACGTGGCCATTTCCCCGGTGGCCGGACGGCGGGCGAGGCCCCGGAGCACATCAGAGGCTCGGGACGAGGGACACGCCCCAAACAGCGAGCATTTCTGTCCGAGTCGGTCCGGGTGGATGTGGCCTGGCCCCGCCTCGTCGTCACTCAGCCACAAGGTCATCTCTGTCCCCTGGTCCAAGGCCACTGGCCCCTACGGTCACTGTCCACTGCAGCCGGGCTGTGAAAGCAGGACATGACTGTGAAACCGGTTCCTGCTCCCTGCACAGCACACCACGCTGCCCGCTGCCCACTGCATACTGCCCGGCTGCACGGCTGCCCACTGCACGGCTGCACGCTGCACAGCTGCACACTGCACGGCTGCACGCTGCACGGCTGCCCGCTGCACGGCTGCACACTGCACGGCTGCACACTGCACGGCTGCACACTGCACGGCTGCACACTGAACAGCTGCACACTGCACGGCTGCCCACTGCACGGCTGCCCACTGCCCACTGCATGGCTGCACACTGCCCACTGCACAGCTGCCCACTGCATGGCTGCACACTGCACGGCTGCCCACTGCATGGCTGCCCACTGCATGGCTGCACACTGCACGGCTGCCCACTGCACGGCTGCCCGCTGCATGGCTGCCCACTGCGCAGTTCCCACTGCACGGCTGTTTCCTGCCTGAACTGCTCAGCCTTCGCAGGGACAGGCTGAGGGGCGGCTGGCACACTGAGGAGCAGCTGTGATCACTGTCCCAGCCCCTGGACGGACAGCTCGGACGGAGACCCCATGAGCGCGAGGCCCGTCGCCCAGCAGTCACTGCCCGCACGCACAAGCCTCCCTGCCTCACCCCGTCGACACCCCCTCCCCCCGTGCTCCTGGTCGTGGGGCGCATGGGGCCCCAGCGCTGGCGTCCTGACGGGGGGCCAGGGGGCTGGCACCCTGAAGCCCGCTCCCCGGTCAGGACACAGCACTGCCCACGGCCGCCGGGGTGGCCTCTGTCTGCCCGTCAGCACCCGCACCTCCCGGCCGGCGGGACCAGAGTGGTGGGAGGCTCGTCAAAGCGCGTGTGATTACTTCCCGGGTTTTATGGCCCAAGAGCCGGCGGCCACGCCTCCCGTCCAGCCCCGCAGTATTTCACCCCAAGGACGCGACCCTGGTGTTTGCGGGGAATGAGGCTGTCCACGCTCGGCGCTCCATAAATAAAGCGAAACTGCTGAGTTCCACCAGCCCCCTGATTGCCTGGAAGGCGTCGTTATTTTAATAAAAAACTAATCAGCCAGCTCCAGCACGGGCTCCGCGTTAATTACAGAGAGGCCGCGGGGTGGGGGGAGGCCGCGTGGGGAGGGGTGAGGCCGCGGGGTGGGGGGAGGCCGCGGGGGGGGGGGGAGCCCGGCATCGACCGTCAGAGGCGGGGTGGGGGCAGGGCCTCGTTCACGTTAAAAGCAGAATTTTCCAAAAGCGGAGTTTCCTCGCCTGGAACACAAAGGGCTGTGACGGGTGCCTGCCTGGCCCAGGGACAGACCCAGTCGCCTCCCCGTTACCCACTCGGCCCTCCGTCCACGCAGCGCCCCCTCAGGCCGTTTCCCCGTCCGGGCAGCTCCCGGGGCCGCGGCGCCGGCCGGACAGCACCGTGTGGGTGCAGTGCACGCCGAGCTCCCCGGAAAGCTCCAGAGAAGGGGACGCGGTCAGGCTCTCGTCCCTCTGTCGCTCCCTGGTCTCTGTCGGCCCTGCCACTGCCTGGGACGCAGATGTGATGCCGGCGGGCGGCAGCCGTCCTGTGACCTGAGGCCACACGCAGGACAGAAGCAGCAGAACGGCCCCGTCCTGCCAGCACCCCGAGACCCCAACTCCGTCGGGAATCTGCCTACTTTGGAGGCTGGGTTATAGGGGCTGCGTTATAGGGGCTGGGTTATAGGGGATGGGTTATAGGGGATGGGTTATAGGGGATGGGTTACAGGGGATGGGTTATAAGGGATGGGTTATAGGGGATGGGTTACAGGGGATGGGTTATAGAGGATGGGTTACAGGGGATGGGTTATAAGGGATGGGTTATAGGGGATGGGTTACAGGGGATGGGTTACAGGGGCTGCATTATAGGGGATGGGTTATAGGGGCTGGGTTATAGGGGATGGTTATAGGGGATGGGTTATAGGGGCTGGGTTATAGGGGATAGTTATAGGGGCTGTGTTATAGGGGCTGGGTTACAGGGACTGGGTCAAGTCACCGTCCGAGTTACAGAGCTGGTCACTGGCAGACCTCCTGACCAGCCCCTGTGGCCCCATCGCCCACCCCCACCCGCCTCCGGGTCCTGCTCCTGCGCCGCTGAGGCTGTGGGGGGCACACCCTGGTCCCCCGCCACCATGGCATCCCCCTGTCCCCACACGACAGAGCGGGGAGGAAGGGAAAGCTCAGCGCCCCACGGCCTGGGGTGCCCACGGGCCACGTCCGCTCCAGCCCCGGGGCCAGCGTGGCAGCAGCGGCCCTCCGCAGCAGGGAGGGCGCTGGGCCTCAGGGCGGGAGGAGCGCCCTTCACCTCCGTTCAGGGAGCCAGGCAGGGGCTGCACACAGGCTGGTGCTGGGCAGGGTGACCGGGCCGTGCCCTCGGCCGTAGCCCCCTGGGATCCCAGCGCCGCCCTCTGTCCTGGGGGGGGGGGGGAGGGGGGAGGAGAAGCGGGGAGGGAGCCGCCGCCCAGCTCAAGCACCGGGGCAGGTGCGTGGGATCCCTCGTCCGCAACCTGGCCCTCCTGGGGTCATCCAGGCCCGGAGCGCGAGCCCACAGGGACTGTCCGGTGGGGGCCCGGGGCCCTCTCCCCCCCGCCGCCGGTCACCCCGCCGCCCCCCTCGTCCCCCCCCCCCCCCCGTCTCCATCCCCACGCCGGCCCGCGGACCCACCTGCAGGCTCCTCCCGGCTGTAGCTCACGGGCCGGGGCTCGGGGTGTTGAATGAGAATTAGGCCGAGCAGAGCGGGTTTAACGGCGTGTGTGGTTTATGGCTCCGGACACGGCCGCGCGGGGAGGACAGTCGGAGCGAAGCCATTTCAGCGGATAAAACGGGGCATTTATTTTTAATGGAGAGAATCTCAGGGCTCGCCCAGCCGTGGAGAGCGCTGCTGGCGGCCTCGCTGGGGGGACAGAGAGGCGGCTGGAGCGAGGCCCCTCTGGGGGGCCCTGGGGTGGGGGGGCCCTGGGGTGGGGGGCCCTGGGGTGGGGGGGCCCTGGGGTGGGGGGGCCCTGGGGTGGGGGGGCCCTGGGGTGGGGGGGGCCCTGGGGTGGGGGGGCCCTGGGTGTGGGGGGCCCTGGAGTGGGGGGCCCTGGGGTGGGGGGGGCCCTGGGTGGGGGGCCCTGGGGGTGGTGGGGGCCTGGAGTGGGGGGGCCCCTGGAGTGGGGTGAAGCCCTGGTGGGGGGCCCTGGAGTGGGGGAGCCCTGGAGTGGGGGGAGCCCTGGTGGGGGGCCCTGGAGTGGGGGGGCCCTGGAGTGGGGGGGGCCCTGGGGTGAGGGGACCCCCCTGGGCTGGTCAGGGCTCAGGAGGGAGTCACCAGGCGGAGACCTTCAGCCGAAAACCAGTGGACGTGAGGGGCCGGGGGAGAGGGTGCGGGGCGGAAGGGTGGGGGGGCAGGACGGAGGGGGGGGGGTAGCAGGTTGCCGTCAGAGCCCGGGAGGGACGACCTGGGAGCCGGGACCCACAATCCCCTCTGCTCCTTCCTGAGGCGCCAGCGTTTACGTCCCCCCCGTACCCCCAGAAGCCCCTGCCGTGACGGGCTCCAGCCTCCTGTCTGGTCCCGGAGCCACAGGGTCAGTCAAGTTCAGAGCAATACTGAGGGCAGTGCCAGCTGAGCCGGGCACCCGGGGGTCAGCCAAGAGGGGCTCACCCAGCTCCGGGCCCCAACTGAGGGGCGTGGGGGGGGGGAGGGCGGGGGCGGGGGGGGGGGGCTCCAGGGCTGAAGGAATCACTCCATCGATGGGTCAGTCGCAAACACGGAGGAGCCGGGGAGCCGGCGCCCCAGGACCGAGGCCCACGCCGAGCTCCCACTCCCTCAGCCGCAGAAATCACTTTATTTTTTATTTATTTTTTAAATATTTTTATTGACGTCAGAGAGGAAGGGAGAGGGAGAGAAACATCCATGATGGGAGAGAATCACGGATCGGCTGCCTCCTGCACGGCCCCCACGGGGGATCGAGCCACAGCCCAGGCCTGTGCCCTGACCGGGATGGAACCCAGGACCCTTCAGTCCGCAGGCCGACGCTCTATCCGCTGAGCCACACCGGCCAGGGCTCAGAAATTGCTTTAGAGCTGAGAGCGCCGGGCCGGGTCGGGCGGCTGACGCGTCGCCGGGCCCTTTGGGGAGAAGACGATGCCCCTGGTGAGCTACGCGGGCGCTGCGTCAGGCGCCTTAAAACACCCGCTCTGGGGGCCGCCCTCCGACCTGCGGCCGCGTTTGTGCGGGGCAAGCAGGGCCCCCGCTGTCCGGGACCCGGGGACCGCCAGCCTGGGCCCCGTGCAGGCTGTGCCCGCAGGCCCGGCCGGTGTCACCCCTCCCTGACCGGGACCCAACGTGCCCACCTCACCCACCAGCACCCCCCCCCTGCCCCCCGAGCTGCCGGCCGGGAGCCCCTGGCCTCTCCATTGCCTGGGGCCAGAGCTGGATCTGGGGCCCACGTCCGTGCCACGCTCCCCTGGTCCTCCAACCCCGTCACTGTACCTCCCCCCAATCAGGCTCTGTCTCCCCAAAAGCGGCAGCTCCCCGCCTCCAGCCCGTCCTCACCCTGGAATGCGGAGGGGGCCCCGCGGAGGGGCCCGGCCATCGAGCGCCACCTCCTTGGGGAGGGCCGAGCCGGGCTGCCCCGAGGCCACGGCCCCGGCTCCAGGGCCAGCCGCACCCTCAGGGCCCGGCACGTCCCCTGGGCACCCTGTGCAAGAGCGGGGAGCCCTCCAAGCGCCCCCATTCGTGCCCGGGGAGGACACAGTGGGAAGCCAGTGGGGGCCGCCCCCTCCCTCCCCGGATCCCCCGGGGCTCGGTGTTGCTGCCGACAGCGAGGGTCCGCCCTCCCCTGCCCCCCACTGCTACCCAGGCCACCCCCCCTCCCGGCACCAGGCTCCTTCCTTCACCCACAGCGGGCACAGCCGCTCCGGGCCCCACACAGCGGTCTCTCCACCCCTCACCCCTTCCCACGGTGCCAGGCGTGAGGGGGGCACGAGGCCAGACCGGGCATCTGACGCCTCAGAAGGAGCGCCGTCCTCTGCCGGGAGGGGTCCCAGGCTGGTGCCCGGCTCCAGAGAATCAGTCACCGGCCTGCAGCACCGGGCGCCCCCGCTGCCCCCCGCCCAGCCACCCCCGACAGACCGGGACGCAGAGACCTGGCCAGAGGGACCCGCCAGGGACCAGGCCAGGGACCAGGCCACGCCCAGCCCGGCCTCGAGGACCTGCTGTGCCTCACCCCCGCCCACCGGGCTCCGGATTCAGAGGGACTGGGGACCGATCCGTGTCTGTGTCAGATGTCCGCCTCCCTGAGCCCGGGGGCCGGAAGGACAGGCCGCTGCTGTCAGCCGCCCCTTGCTTCCCGCTGGACTCGGGGAGACACGGGTGCTCACTCGTGGCCTCAAGCATGGGGGGGGGCCTGCTCCCCAGCACCCCCGCACCACGTACCCGTGTGTACACACGCACATCCATATACACGCACAGGCAGACCCGCACACGGAGCCCCCGCGGCCACGGGGGGCAGTGCCTGCGTCCTCCCCACGGGCCCAGCTGGGAGCTGCTGGCCGCCCGTCCCCTCCTCCTGCCCGAGGCCAGCGCAGCCTGAGGGAGCCCGGGCGGCCCCCACAGGACCGGAGCCTCAGGGTCACTCCGTCCTCTGCTCCCTCGTCCCCGTGCCCAGGCACCTGCAGCCAGCTCTGTGCAAGCCCTGTGCCCCGGGCCCCCCCCCCCGCCCCCGCCCCCGCCCCCGTGCCCCGAGGCCCGCAGCCACCGACCCGACCCGGGCGGCCCTGAGGGCCCTGAGGGCCCTGAGACTCGGAGTCAGGGCACCCTCAGCTTTCTCCACGCGGACGCAGGATTGTCCCCAGAGGGGCCGGCGTGGGGGACGGCGTGGGGCCGGCGTGGGGGCCAGCGTGGGCTGGCCGGGCCGGGGAGGTGCGCTCGGAGCGAGCTGAGCGGCCCGGCGCCTTTGCGCTCACTTTGAAACTGCCGGCTCAGCAGTCTGGCGCTCCCGCTCACGGCGGCCTTAAAACTGTCCGCACTCGTAAATCAGCCGATTTAAATAAGCGCTGGTGGCAGCAGGTTTTCAGCCCCCCCCCGCCCCGTTCCCCCCTCCCCCGCCGCCTGTGCAGCCGGCGGTTGTGGGATCGGGTGGAGTGGAGAGAAGATGAATTGAGAGGCCGGAGCGTGGCCACAGCCCGTCACCGGGGAGCACGGCAGGTGCCTGTGCGTGACGGCCACGGGCCCCAGGCCGGGCCGACCACCCTCCCCGCCCGGGTGCCCACCCCACAGGTGCCTGTGCGTGACGGCCACGGGCCCCAGGCCGGGCCGATCACCCTCCCCGCCCGGGTGCCCACCCCACTGGTGCCCACCCCACTGGTGCCCACCCCACAGCCCAGACCCCACAGCTGGCAGCCCACCCAGAGAGCCCGTGCCCGGCCTGTTGGGACGTCCCTGTTGGCGGCAGGAAGGCTGGCCCAAGGGGAGGACGTGCTGAGGGGCCGGGCTCTGAGTGGATTTATGGCCGCAGCAACCTGTGCCCAGAGCCTCCCGGACCCCCTTTTGCCCCACACAAGTCACGTGACGTTGGTCCCACAAGCAGGGCCAGGAGGAGCGAGGGCGGTCAGTGCCTCCTCAGGACCTTCCCCAACACCAGCCTCCCCCTAGCAGGTGTGCCCCCCCCGCCTGCACCCCCTCTGCCCACCATCTGCAGACTCAGCCCTCCCTGGGCCAGAGCCTGGACTCTGGTGGGCTGGGATCCAGGCTCCGTGTGAAGGGGGATCCAGGCTCCGTGTGAAGTGGGATCGAGGCTCCGTGTGAAGTGGGATCCAGACTCCGTGTGAAGGGGGATCCAGGCTCCGTGTGAAGGGGGATCCAGGCTCCGTGTGAAGGGGGATCTAGGCTCCGTGTGAAGTGGGATCCAGACTCCGTGTGAAGGGGGATCCAGGCTCCGTGTGAAGGGGGATCGAGGCTCCGTGTGAAGGGGGATCGAGGCTCCGTGTGAAGGGGGATCGAGGCTCCGTGTGAAGGGGGATTGAGGCTCCGTGTGAAGGGGGATCCAGGCTCCGTGTGAAGGGGGATTGAGGCTCCGTGTGAAGGGGGATCCAGGCTCCGTGTGAAGTGGGATCCAGGCTCCGTGTGAAGGGGGATCCAGGCTCCGTGTGAAGGGGGATCCAGGCTCCGTGTGAAGGGGGATCCAGGCTCCGTGTGAAGGGGGATCCAGGCTCCGTGTGAAGGGGGATCCAGGCTCCATGTGAAGGGGGATCCAGGCTCCGTGTGAAGGGGGATCCAGGCTCCGTGTGAAGGGGGATCCAGGCTCCGTGTGAAGTGGGATCCAGGCTCCGTGTGAAGTGGGATCCAGGCTCCATGTGAAGGGGGATCCAGGCTCCGTGTGAAGGGGGATCCAGGCTCCGTGTGAAGGGGGATCCAGGCTCCGTGTGAAGGGGGATCCAGGCTCCGTGTGAAGGGGGATCCAGGCTCCGTGTGAAGTGGGATCCAGGCTCCGTGTGAAGGGGGATCCAGGCTCCGTGTGAAGTGGGATCCAGGCTCCGTGTGAAGTGGGATCCAGACTCCGTGTGAAGGGGGATCCAGGCTCCGTGTGAAGGGGGATCCAGGTCCGTGTGAAGGGGGATCCAGGCTCCGTGTGAAGGGGGATCCAGGTCCGTGTGAAGGGGGATCCAGGCTCCGTGTGAAGGGGGATCCAGGCTCCGTGTGAAGGGGGATCCAGGCTCCGTGTGAAGGGGGATCCAGGCTCAGAGATGTGGCGTGACGGCTTGTGGTCACACAGCTGGTGGTAGAAATGCCGGAGCCCCCTTCTAGTCTGCTGGTCCTGCAGACTCCCCAGCCCACCCCCTCCCAATCCCATTGCTGGTCCCCTCCCTGCTGGGCAGTGGGTCTGGTCCAGCTGCCTGGTCATCTGAACACAGGTCATCCCATCCCCCCTCAGCTCGCTCTTTCTTTGTGTTTATTGGTTTTTAGAGAGAGGGAGGAGAGGGAGAGAGAGAGGGTGGAGAGGGAGGGGGGCATCGATGAGAGAGGAACGTCATCGATCGGCTGCCTCCAGCACGCCCACACTGGCCATTGAGCCTGCAACCCGGGCACCTGCCCTGCCTGGGAACTGAACGGTGACCTTCTGGTTCACAGGCCCATGCTCAGCCACGGAGCCACGGAGCCACGCCGGCCGGGCCCATCCAGGACTCTCTGAGACGGCCGACCACGAGGAAGTCAGAAGCCACCCTCCCCCAGCAGCCAGGCCCGGCCAGGGGTCCCGAGTAGCCCCCTGGACACTGACCGACGGCGGGGTCAGCCGGAGCTCACTGGGGCCTGGACCGCACCGAACACAGAGGGTTCTAGATGGACCCCGGAGGCTGCAGCGGCCCCCAAAACCCTCACCCTCCAGGCAGGACCCCCACTTCCCGTAGGAGGGCTGTCTCCATGCCCAGGCCAGGCTGCCCCTGGGGCCGGGGGGGACTCTTAGGAAGCCGGCTTCAGCGCGGGCTCCAGGCAGCTCCCTGGGCACCCGGAAACCTAGTGACCCCCCGCAGCTCTTGGTGGCCGGGGGGGACCCAGCACCCGCCGTGAGGAGGACCCCGGCCCTTTCCCAGGGTCCTAGGTCCTGGCTCAGCAAAGAAATGAGTGTGGCCCCTGAGGCCAGGGCTCGGCCACCTGGGCCAGCCAGTTCTTACTGGGCACTGCCCGCCAATGGCCAGACCGCCCCTCCTGTGCCCCTGCCTGCACCCCATGTCCCCCGCCCGGGCCCCAGCCAGTGGGCTCTTCAGGTGTGAACAGCAGGTCCCCCCGAGGAGGTCGCCCAGGAGCCCGAGGCCCGGGCACTGCCGGCCTGGGAGGGCGTGTGTCCTCGCCCGGCTGAGCCACACCCTGCGGTCTGCCTCTGGGACGTGCTCCTCCCGCTGTGGATAAAGGCCGGCTGGCCAGTGGGTCCTGCAGACTCCCCACCCCCTCCCCAGCCCACCCCCACCCCAGCCCACCCCCTCCCCCGCCCGCCCCCCACCCCCGCCCGCCCCCATCCCCGCCTGCCCCCACCCCAGCCCACCCCCTCCCCAGCCCACCCCCTCCCCAGCCCACCCCCTCCCCACCCCCAGCCCAGCCCACCCCCACCCCAGCCTGGCTGGGCAGCGCCTGGGATCCTGGCCAGTCCTCCAGCGCCACCTGGTGGCCGTGAGCATTCCATGACCATCTGCCAGCCTGGGCCACCCGGCCTCACCGGCTCCTCTGGCTGTGACTGGAGGACTTCACCGTGAGGGACCCCCAGGGGTGTCCTTGGGGGAGGTCCCCAGCCCCCCACCCCCACCCCCTCATGGCGGGGCGGGCGCGGTCTGGGCCGGTTGCTGGAGCGGCTCCTTGGTGCCCGTCATGGAGGAGCTGTGCCCGAGGGGCGGCAATAAAGGGAACAAAATGCAAGAAAGGAGGGGGCCTGGGCCGTCCCCGAAGGTCCTCACACCTCCTGCCGGTTCCGCCCGGAAAGAGCTGCTGCGTGTCCGTCGCACAGAAAACATGGGACTCATCAGCGGGGGCGGCGCGGATGGGAGCGCTGGGGGCACGGGAGGGGGGGGGGCTGGGGAACCTCTAAATAAGCTCTAACGAGGAGAGCACCCCACTCTTAGCTCTGCACAGAGCGCCCTCCGCCTCCCGGCCCGCGGCCTGACCGCCTGGCGGGCTCGGGCGCTCCCAGCCGCTTGGCGCACCCGCGCCCACGGTGAGCCCTCACAGACCAGCCCGGCCCACGGTGAGCCCTCACAGACCAGCCCGGCCCACGGTGAGCCCTCACAGACCAGCCCGGCCCACGGTGAGCCCTCACAGACCAGCCCGGCCGCTTCCCGCGGAGCCCGGCGTTTCGTCAGCCGCCACCGGCTCCCCCACTGCCGGGCGTGGCGGCGCCTCCTCCCCAGGCTGGCGCTGGGTGTCTGCCGGCCTGAGGGGGGTCAGAGCTCAGGACTGGGGATCCCAGAGGGGACCAAGGCCATGCCCTCCCAGAGGCCTTTGTTCCAACCACGCCTGAGTACAGGCCTGTGTGCGTGTGTGTGTGCCCGTGTGCCTGTGTGATCGTGTGCGTTTGCGTGCATGTGCCCGTGTGTGTGCCTGTGTGCCTGTGTGTGTGTGCCCGTGTATGCCTGGTGTATGTGCTGTGTGCCCATATGCCAGTATGTGTGTGTGCGTGAGTGCATGGGTGCGTGTGTGTGTGCAAGCATGACCCTCTGGGGTGAGCCAGCAATCTGGCGGTGACAGCAGGTGGGTGCCCAGGGCACAGCCCTGCTGATCTGGGTGCTTCCCGCACCGTCTCCCAACCAGGAAGCCAATGGCGGTGTGAGCTGTGGGCAGAGTGGGAGGACACGGGGCGGGGGTCAGGGCCGGCGGGCAGCGGCGTGCTGATGGGGCCCAGCACAGAGGGGGGCGCCGTCGGGGGACGGGGAGGAGGCCACGGGCCGCGGGGCCAGAGCCGAGTCGCAAAGGGAGAGGCCCGGAGGCCGCCAGCACCGGCCGTGGAGGCAGAGCCGCCTCCCTCCGCCCGTGGCCTGGGCGCCTGCTGGGCCCCCTCAGACACGCGTTTTGAATGACTTTTCCCTGAACGCGGGCGGCTTCGCCACGAGAAGGAACAAACCCCGCGAAGCCGGGATGGCGGCGCCTCCAGCTCCTCATCCGTCCTCGTTAACGAGCTGGAAATCGGACGGCGAGGAAGAGCAGACCCGCCCGGCAGACACGGCCTCGCCACCCGGCTCCGAAGGCCTCCGCGGGCCGGGCTCCGGGCAGCACCCCGTGGGCAGCACCTTGCTGTCCTGAGTGACCGGGGTCCCTGGGAGCCCGCGGCAGCCCGGCAGGGTGCGGGTTCCCACCTCCCCGTCAGGGTTCTGGGGGGCAGCGGCCGGCCCACGCCATGCAGCCGGGAGGAAGTCTGGCGGCCAGCCGCTGGCCCAGTGCCAGGGTCTCCCCGGGGCTCCGGGCCGTGTCCACGCAGCCACATGGCACCCGGAGCCGGTCGCCCAGTGCCTGGAGCTCAGGCCACGCTGGGCGCTGCCGGGGAAGGCCTGTCCTCGCTGGCCAGGGGCCAACACTGGGCCCACCCGCTGGGCGGGGGGGGGGGGCTGAAGGGACCAAGCTGTGCAAGGGGTCAGTGAACACATGTCACTTCCGTGGCCCGAGCATGTGCTCACACGTATGTGTGCGCTCCCATGTGCGATGCAGTCCTGCTGAGACAGAACCAACACGGCCAGGTCCCCATCCGGGTCCTCGGGGCCCGAGACCCAGGCTGAGGCGTGAGTCGTGTGGCCCCTGAAGCCCAGACGGACTCCAGCAGGCGGGGGCAGACCTCCCTGTGGGCGCCCCCGCCCCCCGATGCGGCGGAGGCCAGCTGGCCGGCAGCTTGGCGGCCCCTGCGGCGCGGGCGGCTCATGCCGGGCCCCAGGCAGCTGGCTGGAGGGCGGGACGGGCTTTGTAAATAACCTGATCCTTGTCCTCCGGCCTCCGTGGAGAGCCGAGCGCTCTCAGCCTCGTGGAGCCACGAATAACTTAGGAGAAGGGAACAGGCCGCGCCGCTGGCCCAGCTGCCGGGACGCCGGGCCCACGCCTGGGCCTCCTGCAGGAATGGGCCGGCCGCTCCGTGGCCAGGGCTCCGTCCAGCCCGGGGGGGGGGGCCTGCCGGGCGCCCTGTCTCCTGAATCAGAGCTCGGGCTGCACGGCGGAGTGGCCAGGCCTGGCCCCACTGCCCAGGGCCCGTGCGTCCCCCCAGGACCAGCCGTGGGCCCTGCACGTCCGGCTGTGACCGCGGCAGGACCCGCCTGTGTCTGAAAACCAGACAGGAGCGCCGGCCCGGTGGCTGCCCGCCAGGAGCCGACACCGACACGGACACCTCACACTGCAGCGTTCCTCCCTCTGCCCGCCCCACCCGCTCCCCGAGGTGTGCGGCCCGGGGATCCCCCGAAAGCAGGAGCCATCCCTTGCTTGCCTCCAGCGATGGAGGGCTCACCACCTCGCTGTGGCCGTTCCTGCCAGACGTGCACACCAGCTCCCCACCCCCGGGCACCCTAAGCCTGCTCCCCTGCAGCTTGGGGGAGAGAATAACACCCTCAAAAGTGTCCACACCCGAACCCCCCATCGGTGACGCACCCCACGGCTCCCGGCCCCGTGCCCGCCTGCCCCCTGCCAGGCTCTGCAGCCCAACAGGTCCTGGGTCAGAAAAGGGGACGTGGACTGGTCCTTGGGGCCAGCGCGGGGCGGTCGGGGTGACACGTGGAGGGGCCGTGACCCCCAGCCTGCTGCTCCTGGAGCAGCCACACTGCTGGGCCCCGGGGCCTCCCCGACCCCCGGAACCAGGCTGCAGGCCCCTCCCACCGGGGCTCCACTTTGGGGCGGGGTCTAACCACAGGCTGGACTCTTGTCACCCCACCCTCCTACTGCCACCCCTGCCCGGCCCCACATCGCCCCGCTCTCTGCACACCCCCCGCCTCTGGCCCCAGCCCATGGGGTTTTCCAAGAGCTGCAGGGCTGGGAATCGTGGCGGCCGCGGAGGCCGGAGGACGGGGCCCTGACCCCTCGCCGTGGCTGCGGGCGGCCTGTGCTCAGGCCTGGGAAGCGGCCGCCCCCCCCCCCCCCCACCGGACGCGAGGCCAGCGGCCTGTGCTCGGGGTCGCGGCTATTTCTGCCGGAGGAGGTAATTATAGCGCAGCGCCCGCCGGCTGGCCGGGCTCCCCCCGCACGGGCCGGCGGGACGAGGCGGGAGGACGAGCCTGCGCGGGCGGCAGCGCTTCCAGGCCGAGCCGCCGGGGCTGGGCAGGTGCAGCACCCACCTCTGGGCGCCCGCACCCACCTCTCCCGGGGGCAGGAGGGACGCTGCCCTCCGGCTGAGACCCGGCCGGGACCGGGGGCCCCAGAGCCTGGCGCCACCGCCCCTCACAGACCCAACAGGAGCCAGGTGAGACCCCAGCTCAGAGCCGGGAACACCTTCCCGCTGGGCAGGGACGACAGGCTCCAGGAGGACGCAGCAAAGAGCCGGCGGCGGGCGGCACGGAGGCTGGGCAGCGGGCACACTTTGGCCCTGGGGGCGGGGGGGCGGGGCGGGGCGGGGGGGAGCAGCCTCCCTTTCACCCAAGACCTGGGCCCGCGACCTCCCGACCCGACCCGGGCGCCCAGCCCTTCCCAGGCGGCCAGCCTGACCCGGGCCCCGCCAGCCTCACTCCCGCCCGAGGCCGCCGGGTGGCTGGGGCGAGGGGGCACCAGGGTCCCACCGGGAGCGGGAGCAGGCTCTCTCCACCCCCTCGGCCCCGAGCCCAGCCTGTCCCTTCGGCCGCTGGGGAGGAGCGTGAGGCCAGGCAGCGGCGGAGACGGCAGGGGCGTGGGAAAGGGGCCTGCATCTCAGGGGACAGGGCCAGTCAGGCTCGAAGGGCAGCCAGTCCCCTCCCCCCCCCACCCCTCCCCCCCACCCCCCGGAAGGCTCAGGGCCCGCGGCGGGCCGGTCCACGCAGGCGCGGCCGAACGGACTCGCTGGTGACTCGGGCCTGGAGCCCAGGCCACGCGGCTGGGAACCCCCAGAGCTGGCCGCGGTCTGAGCTGAGCCGTCGGCGGGCCCCGTCCTGGCCGGCGTGCGTGGGGCCGCCCTCAGCCCAGGGCCCCCTGCGTACTTGGCACCTCCTGTGTTGGGGCCGCCCTCAGCCCAGGGCCCCCTGCGTACTTGGCACCTCCTGTGTGCGGCACCTCGGTGTTAGCGTGTCATTTCCGCCGGGCGTGCTCTGCGTGGCCGGCCCCTGCGTCTACAGGGTGGGCCCCGTGACCGACCGGCCGGGCACCCGCCCCGCGGCCACACAGCACCCCTCAGCCCCATCCCCCCACGTCCTGACTGCACCCCAGAGCCGTGTGGGCGCACAGCTGGCACCGAAGGGGCCTGGGGCACCGGGCGAGCTCCGGCTGTGGGTGAGCGGTCGGCGCCGGCTCCCAGGGTCCCCTCTGCTGGTTCAGAGCTGCCTGTCGTCAGGGGCCAGCCCCTCCGCTCCCTCTCGCGCGCCCCTCCTCCCCATGGAGGCCCCGGGGTGTCCACGCCCCCTCCTTTCCGCGGGAAGGAAGGGCCCCTCGACCCCTCTCCTCCAGCCGGGCTGCCCTGGACACACGCCTGACCCCGAGGGCAGATGCCGCAGGGCCGCCGGCCCACGGGCCGCCTCCCCCGGGCTGCCCGCCGCGGCCCCTGGGCTGTAACGGAATCTTCTCGGCTGGCCGGCGAGCCGCGGCGGCTCTGGTGTCCCCTCCGCTCCGGGCTCTGATCCCGTGATCCCCGGCGGGTGGGCAGCTGAGGCGGAGGCGCAGCGCCTGCAGGAGCCCAGGCGGCCAGAGCGCGCAGGTGGGTGAGGGGTGTGTGGTGTGTGCGTGTGTCCGTATGTGTCTTGTGTGTGTGCATGTGAAGGGGCGTGTGTCTAAGTGTGTGTATGTGTATATATGCATGTGTGTGTAGGTATGTGCGTGCGAATGTAGGGGGGTGTGCACGTGGGGGTGAGTGTGTGTGTGCACATGGGGGTGTGTGTGTACATGGGGGGGTGTGTGTGCACATGGGGGTGAGTGTGTGTGTACATGGGGGTGAGTGTGTGCACATGGGGGTGAGTGTGTGCACATGGGGGTGAGTGTGTGCACGTGGGGGTGAGTGTGTGTGTGTACATGGGGGTGAGTGTGTGAGTATGTGGGGGTGAGTGTGTGCACATGGGGTGAGTGTGTGTGTGTATGTGGGGGTGAGTGTGTGTGTGCACGTGGGGGTGAGTGTGTGTGTGTGTGCACGTGGGGGTGAGTGTGTGTGTGCACATGGGGTGAGTGTGTGTGTGTATGTGGGGGTGAGTGTGTGCACATGGGGTGAGTGTGTGTGCACATGGGGTGAGTGTGTGCACATGGGGTGAGTGTGTGCACATGGGGTGAGTGTGTGTGTGTGTATGTGGGGGTGAGTGTGTGTGTACGTGGGGGTGAGTGTGTGTGCACATGGGGGTGAGTGTGTGTGCACATGGGGGGTAAGTGGGGGGCCCAGAGCTCCAGCCTCTCCCCGTCGAGATCCCTGCTTGCGTCCCCCCTTCACAGGCCCAGGGCCCTGGAGTAGGTGTCGCTGCTGACAGCACAGCAGGGAAGGTGGGGGCAGGCCGGGCTGTGGGCCCGGTGACGGGTGAGACCCACTGCATTGGCACCACCCTCTGCCCCAGGTCCTCCTGGGGGTGGCACAGTGCAGGTTTGAGGGGTGACGGGGAGGGGTGCGGGTGCTGAGCCAGCTGCCAGCCGCAGGGCCAGAGCTGAGGAGGACACCCCTCCAGGGCTCGGGTCCCAGGGGACCGTGGGCGGGAACGGAGAGTGCCACCAGGCAGTGGTGGGTGATGGGCAGCGGGTCAGACGGAGCACGTGGGCTGGGGGCACAAGGATGACCACCTGCGAGAGGAGGAGGAAGCCCAGTGGGTGGCGTCACAGAGCGATGGGCTGGGCGGAGGCAGGAGAGGGGCTGGCCAGGCTTGGCCTCGCCCAAGGAGCTGCACCGGGTGGGAGCCCACCCCCTCGCGCCGCCCGGGGGCTGGTGGGCGTGCCGGCCTGGCCGAGCTGGGCTGGAGAGCCGTGGGGGGCACCGTGGTCTCCCATGGGGAGGGGGGCACTAGGCCAAACCCCACAGGCCGCCGGGGATGGGAACGCTTGGCCTGGCCAGCCCCCTGCTCCTGGGAAGGGTCAGAGCCGGAGCTGCCTGCCCACCGGAGGTGAGGGGGTGCCTGGGGGGCGTGGCTCCCCGGGCTGGGCGGGTGCAGGGGTGACACTACGCAGGCCCAGCCCTGGAGCTATTTTCCACCCGTTATCACCCATCGGTCACGAGCTGGCCTCAGAGCAGAGGGCACTCCTGTTACACGGCCCTGCCAGGGCCCCAGGCGAGCAGAGGCCTGCGGGGGGGGGGGGGGCAGTGCTGAGAGCACCAGTGGGGAAACTGAGGCCCAGAGCAGGCGCTCCATTGACTGCACTCACACACGTGCACAAACACGCACGTGCTCACACCTGTGCACACACTCACACGTGCACAGACACGCACGTGCTCACACCTGTGCACACACCCACACATGCACAGACACGCACGTGCTCACACCTGTGCACACACTCACGTGCACAAACACGCACGTGCTCACACCTGTGCACACACTCACACGTGCACAGACACGCATGTGCTCACACCTGTGCACACACTCACGTGCACAAACACGCACGTGCTCACACCTGTGCACACACTCACACGTGCACAGACACGCACATGCTCACACCTGTGCACACACTCACACGTGCTGGCCCACCATCCCTGGGGGGACCCGGGACCCAGGAGGCTGTGCGTGTCCAGGCCTGTGGCCCCTCTGGAAGGGCCCCCTGGAAGCCCAGCCTCGGCCGCTGTGTGAGCCCCAGGCCTCCCCTGCGAGAGAGGTCCTGCCTCTCAGTGGCCTCCCGCCACCTCCTCCCCGGCTGGCGGCTCCCGCCACGACCCCGTTTGCAGTAAAGCACCCGAGGCTGCGACCGGAGAAAATTGTTTCCTTTTGAAATAATTGCGTCCGTCCGGGCGGGTTGCACAGACATCACTCATGGGCCTCCGCACGCCGGTGAGGCTTACGCCGAGGGCTCCACGTCACGGCTGCTGCTGCCTCCCAGGGGCAGAGCGCTGGAGGCCCGAGTCACACGCCCTCCCCCAGACCCAGCCCCTCCCTGCAGCTCCCGCTCGCCCCCAGAGGCAGCCCCTTCCCGGTGGGGGGGCCCCAGCTGCCTCTGGCCCTGATTTACCCACCTGAGAAATGGGTGTGTGGGCCGTCACCCGCCAGGCACCCAGAGGACGGACGGTCGGCCCCTGGCTTCCTACACCTGCGGGAGGCCCAGGGGGTCTGCACCCCGAGCAGGACTGGCGAGGTCCAACGTCAAGGACCCTTCCAAGGCTGTGGAAGGGGATTCACCCCGAGGGCCAGGAGGAGAGAACGGGGTGCACAGGAGCTCCCACAACCAGGGGTCCCAGATGCCAGTGGGGTCCCAGGTCACACCTAGTGCCTGAGCAGGGAGCGGGGAGGACAGGGAGAGCAGAGCCAGAGCCCCCTCACCCCCACCCCAGCGTTCACCTCCTGAGCCTCCCCCATGAAAGGAGGCAGCAGAGATGTTTACTGCAGCTTCTCTGTGACCTCGAAACACTGTGATAAAAACAAAATGCGAACTTCCTGAGTACGGATGATGGAGTGGGGCTGTGAGTGGATAGCAGCCCGGGAGCAGCCACAACCCTGGAGTAGCACAGCCCTGGAGAAGCACAGCCCTGGAGTAGCACAGCCCTGGAGAAGCACAGCCCTGGAGTGGCACCCAGCCCTGGAGTAGCACCCAGCCCTGGAGAAGCACAGCCCTGGAGTGGCACCCAGCCCTGGAGAAGCACCCAGCCCTGGAGTAGCACCCAGCCCTGGAGAAGCACAGCCCTGGAGTGGCACCCAGCCCTGGAGAAGCACCCAGCCCTGGAGTAGCACAGCCCTGAAGAAGCACAGCCCTGGAGAAGCACAGCCCTGGAGAAGCACAGCCCTGGAGTGGCACCCAGCCCTGGAGTAGCACAGCCCTGAAGAAGCACAGCCCTGAAGAAGCACAGCCCTGGAGAAGCACAGCCCTGGAGTAGCACAGCCCTGGAGTGGCACCCAGCCCTGGAGAAGCACAGCCCTGGAGAAGCACCCAGCCCTGGAGAAGCACAGCCCTGGAGAAGCACAGCCCTGGAGAAGCACCCAGCCCTGGAGAAGCACAGCCCTGGAGTAGGACAGCCCTGAAGAAGCACAGCACTGGAGTAGCACCCAGCCCTGGAGTAGCACCCAGCCCTGGAGAAGCACAGCCCTGGAGTAGCACAGCCCTGGAGAAGCACAGCCCTGGAGAAGCACAGCCCTGGAGTAGCACCCAGCCCTGGAGAAGCACAGCCCTGGAGTAGCACAGCCCTGGAGAATCACAGCCCTGGAGAAGCACAGCCCTGGAGTAGCACAGCCCTGGAGAAGCACAGCCCTGGAGAAGCACCCAGCCCTGGAGAAGCACAGCCCTGGAGTAGGACAGCCCTGAAGAAGCACAGCCCTGGAGTAGCACCCAGCCCTGGAGAAGCACAGCCCTGGAGTAGGACAGCCCTGAAGAAGCACAGCCCTGGAGTAGCACCCAGCCCTGGAGTAGCACCCAGCCCTGGAGAAGCACAGCCCTGGAGTAGCACAGCCCTGGAGAAGCACAGCCCTGGAGTAGCACAGCCCTGGAGAAGCACAGCCCTGGAGTAGCACAGCCCTGGAGAATCACAGCCCTGGAGAAGCACAGCCCTGGAGTAGCACAGCCCTGGAGAAGCACAGCCCTGGAGAAGCACAGCCCTGGAGTAGCACAGCCCTGGAGTGGCACAGCCCTGGAGAAGCACAGCCCTGGAGACGCACAGCCCTGGAGAAGCACCCAGCCCTGGAGAAGCACAGTCCTGGAGTAGCACCCAGCCCTGGAGAAGCACAGCCCTGGAGAAGCACAGCCCTGGAGTGGCACAGCCCTGGAGAAGCACAGCCCTGGAGAAGCACAGCCCTGGAGAAGCACAGCCCTGGAGACGCACAGCCCTGGAGAAGCACCCAGCCCTGGAGAAGCACAGTCCTGGAGTAGCACCCAGCCCTGGAGAAGCACAGCCCTGGAGTAGCGGCAGCCACTGGAGCTGATAACAACACCTGGCCGGGAAGCTGGAGGCTTTCTGGGTGCTCCTCTCCCTTTAGGGTTACTCCCCACGTGCTGCGTGTGCGGTCAGTGGTTCCTTTGCTTCCCCCAGGACCATGTTATGGTAGATGAGGGCGGCAGCACAAGCCCTGAGCCCCGACGCCAGGCCAGAGACGCGACATCAGACCAGAAAGCATGTGGCGGCCGCTCCAGGCTCCTCGGTGCCCAGGGCGGGGAAGGTAAGGCAGGTCCCGAATGGGCCCCGGACCGCTGGGGGCGGGACCTCGCATGAGGGGTGGGCCCAGGGAGTGACACTTTGGAGGTTCGGTCTGGCAGAGCGGGTGGCAGGACCCAGGGTGGGGCCCAGCGTGACCAAGGTGCACGGGGTCCATCCTGGGCCACGGGCAAGGCTGCAGCCTGCGAGGGAGGGGTGAGGCGGACAGGGGAAGCCGGAGGGATGGAGAGGCAGGGTGGAGTGAGAGGAAGCAGGAGCAGGCGGGGCTCAGGGTCAGGATGCTCCTCTGGCAAGCTCGCCCTGGCAGGGGGACAGACGGCGGGGACAGGGGACCAGCGAGGCCGTCAGGAGGGACAGGCAGGACAGGGAGCACTTGAAAAGACAGTGGGGGCGCGTCCGGGTCCAGGCGCCCAGCTCACGGCCGGCCAGGCAGGCCGGCGGCACCGAAGTTCCCGACGAGGGCGGGCACCACCGTGAGCCGGGCCACGCCCGGGACCAGGCGGGATGGCCGCCGCCCCGGAAGGCCGGCAGCAGGCTCTGTGCGGCCGTCTCAGCTGTGGCCCCAGCTCACGGGGTGTTCGCACTCCAAACAGCCTGCTGTCACCATTTTACAGACGAGAACACGGAGGCTCCGTGGGTCTGGTCACGGCCACTCCACCTTCCGAACCGCACTGAGTGCGGGGGCGGCCCTGGCCGGCCCGGGGGTCCAGGCTCCGCCCGCCCTGGCCAGAGGCCTGTGCTCACTCCCTCACCGGGTCCGGGGGCAGCGACACAGGCCCAGCCTGTGACCCTCAGGCCCAGCCCCTCCCTGGCGCCCGGGCTGAGCCCCCCCGTCCCCGGCAGAGGGCTCCGGGATCAGCAGGTCGGGGCCGGGGGGGGGGGGGGGCAGCTGGGGCAGGAAGATGCCCGGGGGGCCCGTGGCTGCCGTCCTCACTGTCACTGGTGCCATTGCTATTGACATGTAGGAACGATTAGGACTCGTCGGGGCTGGTGGGGGCAGAGCCTGGGCAGGAGAGGCGGGCCCTCGTCACGGGCCACCACGCCTGTGGCAGCAACACCATCGGATCCTGAGCGGCCATGGGGGGGCGGGGGACATGGGCCCCATCTGGCCCACGGTGGGTCTGGCTGCACAGACCCCGAGGAGCTGCAGGGAACCTGGCGGAACAGCCTGTCTCCAGCCCCCGGAGGCTGGGGAGGGGGGACCCCGTTACCGCCTGCTTCCCTCTGCTTCCCCCCTCTCCCAGGAGGGCGACAGGAAGTGCCCCCCCTCCATCCTGAGACGAAGCTGGGCGCCCGAGGGCCGAGGCCGCAGGGCGGAGCCACAGAGGCGCGTGCGGTTCCACGAGCCCTTGGAGGTGGCCGTCCGCTGTAAGGGGGCGCGGGGTGTGGGGTGTGGGGCGTGGGGCGTGGGGTGTGGGGCGCGGGGTGTGGGGTGCGGGGTGTGGGGTGTGGGGCGTGGGGCGTGGGGTGTGGGGCGTGGGGTGTGGGCTGTGGGGTGTGGGGTGTGGGGTGTGGGGCGTGGGGCGTGGGGTGCGGGGTGTGGGGTGCGGGGTGTGGGGTGTGGGGCGTGGGGTGTGGGGCGCGGGGCGTGGGGTGTGGGGTGTGGGGTGTGGGGTGTGGGGCGCGGGGTGTGGGGTGTGGGGTGTGGGGTGCGGGGTGTGGGGTGTGGGGCGTGGGGTGTGGGGTGCGGGGTGTGGGCTGTGGGGTGTGGGGCGTGGGGCGAGTGCCGGGGCTCCGTGGGGGCCTCTGCCCAGGGCCTCACGCTGTCGGGCTGGTCCCCTCTGCGGCTCGGGTCTGCTCCAGGCCCACGGGGTGGGGGGGGGGGGGGTGCAGAACTCACAGCAGCCGCCCTCGAGGCCGAGCTCTGACACGGCCCCTTTCGTATCGCTCCCCGAGGGGCCTGGCCGCCCGCACCCGCCCTCTGGACTGGCTCAGGGTCGCTGGGGGCCCCGTCACCTGCAGGACCCCTCCCCCTCTGACCCAGTCTGTTGCTTAGGAATGAGTG
The DNA here is from genome assembly GCF_951640355.1 of Cnephaeus nilssonii. Lineage (NCBI taxonomy): Eukaryota > Metazoa > Chordata > Mammalia > Chiroptera > Vespertilionidae > Cnephaeus > Cnephaeus nilssonii. The sequence continues at coordinate 108,676,185 of NC_137075.1, read as the reverse complement.
GCAGCCCCTCCACTGAGCAGAGGGGACCCCACAAAGGCCAGGGCCCTGGGGGGTGAGAATCGTGGGGACACCTTAGATTCTGCCCACCACAGCCCCCCAAGCACAGGGCCGAGTGGGTGGGACGGAGTGGGGGTCCTGCCCGGCCCTCCCCAGGTGCCCACCCCGCCGCCCAGGGCCCAGGCTGCCTGCGGGGTCACCACGCCCCAACCCCACAGGCTCTGAGAGCAGCACCCAGCGTCCTGGGGCCCCGCATTCCGGCCGGACCTGGGAGCGGGGAGGCTGGGCAGGCCCGGTGGTGCCGGGCAGACTGGCCGGTGGGGGTGGGATGGTCACTGGTCCTCTGGGTGGGGAGTGCGGCGAGAAGCCCTGGGTGCGTGCAGGCTCACGTGCCCCCGCCCACCCTCGGCTCTCCTCCCCAGACATCGCCAGCAGGGAGCACGTGCCCACCGCCAAGGGTGAGTTCTGATCTCCCCAGGGGTACCCAGCACCCCCCACACAGTGCCCAGGGCAGCCCCAGCCCCAGGCCACCCTGGAACACCCCCCGGAGGCCGGGCAGGGATGAGGGCCCTCCACGCCCCGGGACCCCACCCTGATGGGCAGCCACGGTGCCAGCCCCACCCTCTCCGCACCTCCCGCCGGCCCCCGGGAGGATGGAGTCCCGGACCCTGGGGGTGGGGGATGCAGAAGGGGCTCACCCACACCTCCCTCGCCCCCAGCGCCCCGCCGGCCCCGGCCCCGGCCCCGCGGCGCCTCCCTGCTCCTGCGGCTGGGCCTGTGCGCGCTGCTGGTGCTGCTGCTGGGCCTGTACTGCGGCCGGACCAAGCCCCTGGCGCTGGCCCTGCAGGACCTGCGGGCCCGGCTGCTCGCCCTCGCCCTGCGCCTGCGGCAGGCGCTCCTCACCGGCTGGCACTGCCTCCTGCAGCTCTGACGCCACCGCGGCCCGGCGGCCGGGCAGAGGCCACGGAGGGTCTGGAGCAGCCAACGGTGAACCGGGGACTGAGGGGGCTGCAGGGGGGGCCCCCAGGCTGAGTCAGCACGGCCCCTCCTGGGTCACGGCCCGGGGTCCACGGGGAGGTCTGTTAGGAAAAGGACCCACTGCTAAAACCGGGACCACACGCCCGGCCCGGGCCAGCCCCCTCGCCCTCCCTGGTCCCTGGAGGGGGCTGGGTGTGGCTCCTGGAGGCCCGGGCGCTGCCCTGTGCCGGGGCCTGACACCCTCAGGAGAGCCGGGTCCGTGGTGGGGGTGGGCAGTCCCTCCCCAGCCCCTCGCAGGCCCCCACTGAAGCCGCACGGTGTGGGGGCGCCCAGGTCAGACCCTGCCCTGGGCCCAGCCGGGCTCCTCCATGCCCAGGGGCAGCGTGTCCTCGGCTCCCGCCCGGCCATCACTGCGTGGGGTGGGGCTGGGACGCCACAGGGCAGGACCCCACCGCCTTCGGACACGTCCCACACCGGCTGCGGGGCCCGTGGGTCCCAGGACACTGAAACGGGGGCCGAGACCCACCCACGTGGGAGGGGCCGGGATTTCTGTTTTTATTGTGACTTTGAGAAATAAAATACATTTAAGTTGAAGAATCTTTACTTTCGAGTTTAGCCGGAAGTAGAATTAACCACGGGTGTCCGTTGTCAAACAGCAGGGAGAAGCAATGGGTGGCCCCACGTCGGAGCCCCGGGACCCCACCTGCCCTTCCCGTCCCGCCCGGGGGGCCCTCCCTGCCTGAGGCGAGAGCGCCCGCTCCTGTCCAGTCCCCCCTCCCGGGCCGGCGCCCCTCCCAGGAGGTGCCGGGCGCACCGGCCGGAGACGGGACCTGCAGGGAGTGGACGCAGGGCTCTGCGGGCCGATCGAGGGGCCGCCCCAGACCAGCTCCAGGACCCACAGGGCACCCCGAAGCCTGGGCGGACCCTTGGGCTCCCCCTTCCTGCCAGGCTGGCCGCTGCGTGGATGGGGTGCAGGCAGAGCCACCCACCCCCGCCGGGGACAGACGAGGGGCCCGCAGGGGCTGAAGGGTCCCCATGGCCAGTGGGCTAGGGCCGCCAGGCTGGGCCGGGGCCAGACCCGCTCCGCTCGGGGGTCTCAGGTGCCGTCCAAACACCTCTCCCCGCCCCGCTGCTCTGCCTGGCACCCCAGCGGGCTCTGCCCCCGGGACGCTGGCCCCGCCCCCCAGGACACCAGCCAGTACAGCAGCATCAGGACAGTCACCTGCCCCTCACTTCCCCGCCCCGTCTGCCCGGGCACCCTCTCCAGCCCTCGCCCAGGCCCAGGCCCACGGCTCTGCAGGCCCCTCCCCTCGAACGGGAACAATCCAGTCCGGGCAGGGGGGCGGGAGGGCGAGCGGCCTTCCTTCCCGGGGGAGGGGAGCAGCAGGAAGCCAGCTGGCAGCACGGGGCAGCTGAGGAAGCCGAGGGTGCTTAGAGCCCGGGAGTGGGGTGCTCTTACCCCTCGGGGCCCCCCTGGGCAGGCACGGAGGAGGGGGAACAGGCGGGAAGCCAGGAGCCCTGGAGGGTTGCTCCACATGCGCTGTGTGGGCGGGTGGGAAGGCAGCGCCCCCCCCCCCCCGCTGCAGGGGCACAGGGCTCCCCAGTGGATGGAGATGCACCGCATGTCCACACCTGCTCTGGTCTTGGCCACCCCGTCCCGTGCCTGCTCACACACGCACACACACTCATACTGTGCACACGCATGCTCACACACGCACACACACTCATACTGTGCACACGCATGCTCACACACGCGCACACACACTCATACTGTGCACATGCCTGCTCACACACACTATGCGCACTCACACTGCACACACTCTACAGTAGTGTATGGCACACTCTCCTACACGCACACACATGTGCACACACTCATGTCACATGTGCACTAATATCACATCCATGCACACCCTCGCATGCACACGCAGACACGTGCAGCGGCACCGGGCCCCTCCCTCCTCCGGCACGGGCCCAGCCCACACGAGACAAACGCTGGGGCACAACCACAGGGCTCCCCCCGCCACCCGGCACGGCGGCCACCCCGGGCCGTCCCCTGAGCCCAGGACACACGCCTGTCCCTGCACTTTCGGAGCCGAGACCGGCCTGGACCCCCAGGGGCCCCGGAGCAGGGACAGGGGACACAGCCCTGGAGGGCCGCCCGGGCCCGCGGGTGCGGCCACATGTGAGGTCCTTCTGCACTCGCCTGCCCCAGGCCACGGGGTTCCCGTCCCACACGCCACTCGGAGCCACTGGCAAGGGCGTCGTGTGGGCATCTGGGCTGATGGGGTCGCTCGGGGCTGCCGCGAAGCAAGCATCACGCCTCCGCGGGGCAGGGCCTGGGCCTGGGGGTCCAGGGGTCTGAGAAGGCGGGCGCTCCCCCCCACCCCCGGCCTCACCGGCCAGTCTCACTGGGCGGGTCCTCGAAGCCCCAGGCCTGTGCTGCCCCCGCCCCGTCGCAGCCGGTGGGATCGGGCGCTGGGTGAGCGGGTGGCTCACGGCACACGGTGCGGAGGGGGACATGCAAGCCTGCCGGCCGGGTGGGGCCCAGCAGACCCGCCCGCCGCTCCCCGGGGCAGGGCGTGCGCCCCAGGCTGCGGGGGCGCTGGGGTGCGGGGGTGCTGGGCCCCACCGGGGACGCCTAGATGACGGCGCTCTTCTCCTCCTGCGCGAGGGTGCGGGCGCCCGGCCGGGCCAGCAGCAGCTCCTTCTCGTGGACCAGGCTGTCCAGCAGGTCCTCCTGGCGGTAGTTGTGGTAGACTTTGACGAAGGCCAGCACGGTGATGGCCAGCCAGGCCAGCCACGAGGCCCAGAGGCCGAACTGCAGAGGCGGGGGCAGCGTCAGGGGCCGGCCCCCCCGCCGGCACCCACCCAGCCCCTGGGAGAGGGACGGGCCCGCTGGGAAGGGACAGGGACACGTTGGGGTGAGGACAGGGACGAGCTGGGGGGGAGCCTTTGCGTCCTTCCTCACGACCATCACTCTGCGCCCCACGCGGGGCAGGCGCTGTGGGAGCCCCTCACCCCCAGGCTGGCGGGCCCCTCGTCCCTCAGGCGGGCAGTGGCCGGGCAGCCCGTCTCCTCCCAGGACAGCTGGCCCCTCACGAAGCCTCCTGCTGTGGCTACAATAACACCTTCCCCTGCGGCTCCCAAGCAGTTGAAGGACGCCACGGACTCAGCCAGGCCTGAGCGTGCTCACGGCACCCCACTTGAGGGGCTTGTCATCAGAACCTCCTCCCCCTCCTTAACCTACTCCCCGAGAACCAGGCTGACGCTTTCCTGCAAGAGGCCTGAGCTCCTCTCCGCAAACAACCTCCGACCTCCGACGTCCAGACCCCCAGGGGTTCCTCCCCCAAGAGAGTCCTCAGATCGGCCACCCGTCCGAAGGGGACCCGGATGCTGGGGAGCCCTGCTCGGTGCTAGAAGGAGCCGCCCCCACCCTGGAGCCCCTCCTCAGGGTCATCAGTGTCCTCCGCTGGGACGGATGCACGTGGTGAGGGGCGGCCATCACTGCCCACCACCATGTCCCCAGACGCCTGTGCAGTCCCAGAACCCACCATGGCTCAGGTGGGCAGGGCTGGCCTCCCCTTCTGCCTGGAAGCCCAGCCCACCCAGAAGCCCCACCTCCCTTGAGGGCCCACCTGCCTGTCTGGAAGCTCCGCCCACCTGGAAGCTCCGCCCACCTGCAAGCCCTGTCTGTGGAGAGCTCTGCCCGCCTGGAAGCCCCACCCACCTGGGGAAGCCCCGCCCACCCGGAAGCCCCACCCACTTGGAAGCTCAGCCCACCCAGAAACCCTGCCCATCTGGAAGCCCCACCTCCCTTGAGGCTCCGCCCACCCGTCTAGAAGCTCTGCCCACCTGGAAGCCCTGTCTGTGGAGCCCCGCCCGCCCGGAAGCCCCGCCCACCTGGGCAATGGCAAACTGGTCATAGAAGGCAGAGTTGTCGACGTTCAGCTCCAAGTCGATGTCCTGGAGCTCCTCACAGCTGAAACGGCACCACACGGGACGGTGACGGCCAGCCCCCGAGCCAGAGGCAGCAGCATCACCCACAGGGCAGGGGGCGGCCTCGGGGGGCACACAGGGCCCTCACGCCTCCTCTGCAGCAGGGACCTGCAGGCCCGCCCCCGCCTGGCCCTGGACGGTGGGCGACACCACGCCAGCCCCTGCCCCACTCACTGCCTGCGAACACGGGGACCAGCAGGGTCAGCCACAGGCCTGCGTGACGGCCACCAACCCGATGGCGGGCAGGCTGAGCCGGCGGGGCCTCAGAGCCCGAGTGAGCGAGGCGGGGGCTCCAGGGCCCGTGGCCTCCTGAGATGTCAGGACACGTGACCGGAGCATGAAGCCGAGAGGGAGTCCGAGGCCCGGGCTCGCCCCGGAGGGGGCCGGGGGAGGGGCTGGAGTTGGTGTTTGTGAGGGAAGAGCGAGCCCCAGTGACCACACCATGGGGCCTTCGCCGTCTGCGTGGACACACCAGCGGCCGGACCTGGAGCCCACCCATCCGGTCGGTCACCCCCACGTGCCAGCGGATGAGGAGTGGGGAGCTCCGAGCCGCCCCAGGTGGGGGCCCTGCTCTGAGTGACCTGCGGGCTCCCCCCGGGAGGGGGCATGGACCCGGGGCCGGTCCTGAGAGGAGGGGCAGGTGTGCGCGGAGCGGACACGGTGGGAGCCCAGCCGGGGGCGCGGGCGGCCGGGCACCTGTGGGGCACCGAGCCCTTCTCGGTGACGGCGTCGCACCACATGGTGAAGCCCACGCTCACGATGGTGCTGGCGATGAAGACGAGGAAGACGATGAAGGCGCTGACCAGCAGGTTCAGGAAGGCGTAGAGGAAGGAGCTGCAGGAGGGACAAGAGGGGGGTCACTGCACCCCCAGGTTCCGCCACCGCCACTGGGGCGGCCACAGTGGGAGGGCACCCCACCCTCAGGTTCCCAGCGGGGCCGAGTGGGGGTCCAGGGGCCACCTCCCTCCCTCACCAACGGGCCCCGGTGCTGGCCCCGGCCGCCATCCTGCCCGCCCAGCGGCCCAGGACTGGGAGCGTGGTCATCCGTCTCCCAGAAGCGCAGGGCCGGCCCGCAGCCCAGGCCCTTGGGCCAGCGGCACAGGTGCCGGGAGACGGGACACCCTTCCAGGCCCTGACCCGCGTGGCCCCCAGTGCAGGCGGCGGGACCGCGGCGGGGCGTGCCCAGGGCCCTGCTCCGCCGTCTCCACTGAAACCTGGAGGCTGAGCTGCGCCCAGGTGGGCGACAGACCCAGGAGGCAGGGCCCTGAGGACGGGTCTCGCTCAGGGCGTGGCACTGCCCGAGGGGCAAGGGCCTCCCGGGGTCCCCCCCCCCCCCGAACACGGCCCAGGATGCGGTCACGGGCCCCGACGGCCAGGGCAGCGGTGGGGACGGGCGCCCGCACACACAGGGTTAACGCCGTCTGTCTCCCAAAGCCTCGCCGGGTGCCCTGCCTGGATGTGCCGTCTCCATGGTGACAGCATCCCGGGAAGCCCTGGGAGGCCGCGGCAGGCAGATGGGTCGTTTTAACCCGGCGCTCCCCAGCCGTCAATCACAAACCACTGCCACCTGGACGCTCTCGGGGCTCCGCTCAGCAAAGCTGCCCGGGCCCCCGGGCCCGCCCCCCCTCGGCCCGTCCATCTGCCCCGGAACAGCACAGAGCGGCGGGAGCCACAGGTGCCAGATCCGCACGCCGATTCCTCCAGTCACAGCCAGGGTGCCCCGTGCAGGGCGCGAGCTGCCAGGCCCCACTCTGACGGACATCCCTCCAGGAGGTGGCGGCTGGCACCGTGGACACCGCCTCCTGCCCGCCCCCCCCCCCCCAGCTCAGGACCTGGCCGGGCCCGCCTTGGCCCAGAGGGTGGGCTCTGCCCTGGGTCTCGGGGGGCCCCGGGTCGTCTGTGAGGCTGGCCTCGGGAGAATCGCGTGCACGCGGGCCCCTCGGACCTGAGTGTGGAGGGCAGCGGTGCTCAGTGGGCCAGACATGCCAGGCTGCCGACGCCCCGAGAGCCGTGCCCGTCCCATGAGCCCACTCTGACGGCCCCTCCGGCCGCCTGGCTCTCCCTCGCTCCCTGCTGGCCCGGCTCCTGCCACCTGGTCAAGCATAGATTAAGCAGCCACGGGGCAGGAACGGCTTCTCTGTTTGGCCGGCTTGCCTGTGGCTGGACGAAGCCGACCCTCCTTCCCGGGACCCAGGGCTCGCGCACACAGCAAGCCTGGAGGCTTGGCCCGAGCCGGCTTGTGAGTCTGGCGACATCGGGCCGGTGCATGGCGGGAGCAGCAGGTCTCAGGTGCAGGCAGCTCTGTCGCTCCCTCGACAGACACGACAGACACTAACTCGGCGACTCCGGGAGCTCGGCCCTGTGCTCGGCCCGGAGCAACGGAGATGAGCCACACGCCCACCTGGGGCGGCCAGCCCAGGGCCCCTCAGAGGGGCAGCCGCAGCCTGGACGCCAGGAGGGCCCCGACCGGGTCCCACATCCCGAACCAAGCGGGAGAGCTGGCACGTGGTGCTGCCACACGGCGCACTGCCTGCCAACTGGACCGCGGTGGGCGACGGGGGACAGGCGGCCGCACGGCCACGTGGCCTCGGACAACTCCTGATGGCCGAGGAGGACACTGCACAGCTGTCTCTGGAGGAGAGATAGCCGCCAGCCTTGGCTGCCACGCTCGAGGCCTGGACAGAGGTCGCTGGGGGGGCAAGAGAGCTGACACAAAGGGACAGAAGACCCGAAATGTTCCTCCCCCCACCCCACATCCCGGAGGACACGCGCCCGGGGCCTTGGGGGGGGGGTGCAGCGACAGAGTGCGGGCGGGGGTGGGGGGGACGCACAGGTCCCCGCTTTCCGTCTGCATCATGGGGGTGGGGATGGCGGCTGCACAGAGCCAACCGGCCCCTTTCTACAAGATGACAAGGACGGCCCGGCCGGCGGCTCAGAGGTTGAGCGTCGACCTGTGACCTAGGAGGTCAGGGTTCATTCCCGGTCAGGGCACAGGCCCAGGGGCATGCAGGAGGCAGCCGATCCATGATTCTCTCTCATCACTGATGTTTCTCTCTCTCTCCCCCTCTCCCTTCCTCTCTAAAATCAATAAAAATATATTTTAAAAAGAAGAAAAAATCTTTTAAAAACATATGGCAAAGGACGGAGCTGCTGTTCTGGATCGCCCAGGGTTGCTGCCAGTTTGGGTGGGGAGGGCAGCCCCCGTGTCCCGGACTCCTGTCTGCCGGCTCCTCGCTCCCCGCCTGCCCCCAGCCCCTGGAGGCCGGTGCCGGCCCTGAATCCCCTTGCTCCGAGCCACACGCAAGGTGGCCCCGGAGAGCGGCTGTGTCCTCGTCAGCTGGACCCTAAATGCCTCGAGGCCACGCGTCTTGTGGGGACACGCTGGAATGATGGGCAGGAGCTGAGGGCCAAACGGTGGCCCCCACACGGCCTGTGCCCACCGCCCTCAGCTTCACCCCGCCCACCTGCTGACGTGCCATCCTCCTCGGACCCCACCTCGTACTCAGAGATGCTCCCCGGCCCCACCTCAGGGGGACGCCACCTGGGTGACACCTGAGCCTGGCGGTGAGGGTGCAGGTGACGTCTCAAACGTGTCCTCAGGGCATGACACCTCCCGGGGACTGGCCTGGGCTCACTCTGGGCCGAGCCCCAGCCCCAAAGCCCCCGGAGGCCTCCCCAGGCTGACGTGTGACTCCCTGCACACCCCAAACCCAGAACCTTCATGTCGAGGGCTGAACTGTGTCCCCAACGAATGTGATCTTATTTGGAAGTAGGGTCCTATGGCGTCATTAAGCTAAAGATCTCCCAGCAGGGGCATCCTGGGTTCAGGGGGGCTCTAAGCCCAGTGAGGGGCGTCGCTATGAGACCATAGAGACAGAGGGGAGGCCGTGCGCAGACAGACCTGGGGCTGGGGGGAGCAGCCCCAAGCCGATGACCGGCGACCGGAGCCGGAGGGTCTCCCTCCGAGGGAGCCGACCCTGACCCTCAACTGTGGACTTCCGGCCTCAGGACTGTAAGAGCGGGCGGCCTGCGTCCCAGCCGCCCCGGGAACCAGACAGGGGCTGCTAGGATTCCACCCCTCCTCCAGCTGTGCCCCACCCAGGTGAACTGCACCCCACCTGATTCCAGCACAGTGCCCGGCAGGTGGGGAGGAGGAGGCAGGAGGTGGGGAGGGGGAGGCTGGAGGTGGGGAGAAAGGGGCCTGGAGGTGGGGAGAAGGAGGCTGGAGGTGGGGAGAAAGGGGGCTTGTGGGGACAAAGCAGGGCCCTCGCACACCTGTCCCCGCCCTCGCATCCCCAGCCAAGGCCTCCAGGGGTTCCCTCCAGACCCCCTTCTGCCAGCAGCCTTCCCAGGGCAAAGGAGATGAGGGGGGCTCCCAAATCGCCAAGTCACACAGCGCGGGGCCTGGTCCCAGAGCGCAGGCCCCGACCAGGGCGTGGCGCTGTCCGCGGTGCTGACGGTGCGCCCGGGCTGACCCCGCACGGGAGGCCCAGGTCAGCGAGGGAAGGCGGTGCTACAGCGGGGGGGGGGGGGGGGGGGTCGGGGGGTAAAGGCCCCGAAGCCGCAGGTGAGGCACCTTTGGGGAGGGGCGCACTGGCTTCCCAGGAGGACGCTGGGTTCTGCGTGTAGACAAAGGGCAGTGCGCGTGGAAGTGCCGAGGGCCCAGCACGGACTTGGTCGGGCCTCCGAGCGCCCGGGGAGGGGAGCGCTGGGGGCGCCGCGGGCTCGGGAGGGGCGCCGCGCCCGGAGCGAGGGCTGCGGCCGCCAGGCCCCCACTTACCCCTCGTGGCCCTTGCAGAGGAAGAAGAGCGCGCGCCAGGCGAGCGCGGCGGCGAGCAGCAGCGAGAGGAGGCTGGCGAGCAGGCCGAAGCGGCAGGCGGCCGGCGGGCCCCACTCCTGCACCGTGAAGCGCTCGCGCGCCTGCACCGTGAGGTTGGCGCTGAGCCACAGGCCCTCGGTGAAGAGCAGGCAGCGGCCGCGGAAGTCGTGGCCGTTCTCCGACAGCGGCACCAGCGCCACGAAGCTGAACAGGAAGGCCAGGAGGCAGCAGGCGCACTGCGCGAGGAGGAACTGGTTGAGCGCCATGGCGAGGCGCGGCCGGTGGGAGCCGGGAGCCGGGAGCCGGGAGCCGGGAGCCGGGCGCGCGGGAGGCTGCGCAGTGGCGGCGCCGCCGGGTCCTGCGCGCCCCGCCCGGGACGCGTGCGCAGCGGCCGAGCGCGGGCCGCGCCTGCGGTCAGCACCACGGACAGCTCCGGGGCGGGCGGGCTGCCCAGGGGACAGGGGTGCTGCCCGGGGACAGGGGTGCCGCCCAGGGGACAGGGGTGCTGCCCAGGGGACGGGGGAGCTGCCCGGGGTCAGGGGTGCTGCCTGGGGGACAGGGGTGCTGCCCAGGGGACGGGGGAGCTGCCCGGGGGACAGGGGTGCTGCCCCGGGGACAGGGGAGCTGCCCGGGGACAGGGGTGCCTGCAGGCCCCGGGGAAAAGGCATAGGCGATGCGGTGCAGTGACTGCCCAGCGGGGCATGTTGGTAGGTCGGCCATCACACCCCTCAGAGGCCCTGGGAGCCGCCTGTGCGGCCTCGCCTCCGCCTCCGGTGGTTCTGTGTCCCCAGCTCCCCATGCGCTTAAGGCAGTGGTCGGCAAACTGCGGCTCGCGAGCCGCATGCGGGCGGCTCTTTGGCCCCCTTAGTGTGGCTCTTCCACAAAATACCACGTGTGGGCGCGCACGTACAGTGTGATTGAAACTTCGTGGCCCATGCGCAGAAGTCGGTTTTCGGCTCTCAAAAGAAATTTCAATCGTTGTGCTGTTGATATTTGGCTCTGTGGACTGATGAGTTTGCCGACCACTGGCTTAAGGAAAGGAGGCTGGGCCCAGGCTCGTGGCTCCGTGGTTGAGCGTCCACTTATGAACCAGGAGGTCAGGGTTCATTCCCGGTCAGGGTACATGCCGGGTTGCAGGTTCCATCCCCAGTGTGGGGCCTGCAGAAGGCAGCTGATCCATGATTCTCTCTCATCATTGATGTTTCTCTCTCTCCCTCTCCCTTCCTCTCTGAAAGCATTAAAAATATATTTGAAAGAAAGAAAAAAAGAGAGAGAAAGAAAGAAAGAAAGAAAGAAAGAAAGAAAGAAAGAACGCTGGGAGAGAGAGGTCAGGGGGGTGTGCAAGGTGCCACAGTGCCTGTGGGAGGGGGGGGTTGCAGTCCTGGCTGGCATGATTCTCTGCAGGAGCCCGGAATGAGAAGGATGGGGCCTGCCCTGGCCAGTGTGCTCAGTGGATAGAGCGTCGACCTGTGGACGGAAGGGTCCCCGGCTTGATTCTGGTCAAAGGCACGTACCTGGGTTGCAGGCTCCACTCCGGCCCGGGCCCTGGTCAGGGCCTGTGCAGGAGGCGACCAATCAATCTGTTTCTCTCACATCGATGTTTCTCTCTGTTTCCCTCTCTCTAAAAATCAATGGAAAAAGCATCCTCGGCTGAGGGTTCACACGAGAGAGAGGAGGACAGGGTGGGGGACAGAGCAGGGAGCTGGGATTGGGGGAAGGACTCAGAGGTCGTCCACGGGGAGACACGGTGTGAGGCCTGGGCGTGCCCGGGGGGAGGGTGGAGTGGGTCCGAGCTCTTTGTGCTTCTGCAGCACGAGCCCTCGGCGGGGACATCTGTTCCGCCGCCTGACACATGCGTGGCCGGAGTTGGCACTTGTAAGATAAACAATGGCTGCCCGGCGCCTCCTCACGGCCTCGGCCGCGGCGGGCCTGCTGGCGCACTCGCTAATGGGATTAATGCCTTCCCTAATTCCCTCTCAGGCGGAGTCACGCTGAGCCTGATCCCCAGGGCGAGGACGCCGAGCGGCTCCTTCTCAAAGAAACGGCCGAGCGGTTTGAAGCCGCGTCAGCACTTCTGTGGCCAGCCGTAAAACCAGGTTCTGCTTTATGGCTCACGCAACATATGCTCCTTTTTACACCAAGTGACACGCAGCTGTGCGGAGTGAAAAGACCAAGTCTCCCTCGTCCCCCCGCCCCCGCCCCCGCCCCCGCCCCCGCCCGGGGCCACTTTGAACAGTGGCCCCCACCTCTCCAGCCACACGTGCACACGCCCACCACTTACACATGCTTCACGCCACACAGGCGGCGCCTTTTCTTCAACAACACGTCACGGGCACTGTCATCCCGGCCTGCGTCCACCTCGGTCCTGCTGTCCTTCGTGGCTGCCTGGCACACCCACCGGCGGGGCCTCCCCGGCGGCCGCCCCGGGCCTCTCTGAGGGGGTGACCGGTGTCTCGGCGTTCGCTCTGCCCGATGCTCCGGAGTGAACCTCCTGTTCGGCTGTGCTCGGGCACTGGGCCGGCATTTCTTCCAAGGGAACTTCTTAGGAGAGAAATCGCGGGGTCATGGGGTAGCGCAATCCAAGGTTAACGGAGACCCAGTCGCCAAACTGGTATCCAAAGGAGTTGTGCGAGCCCCGTGGCCGGCGTGGCTCCGTGGTTGAGCGTGGACCTAGGAACCAGGAAGTCACAGTTCAATTCCCCGTCGGAGCACAGGCCCGGGTTTCAGGCTCCATCCCCAGTAGGGGGCGTGCAGGAGGCAGCCGATCGATGATTTTCTCTCATCATTGATGTTTCTCTCTCTCTCTCTCTCTCTCTCTCTCTCCCTTCCCTTGCTCTCTGAAATCAATAAAAATATATTTTTAAAGAAGAAGAAATAGTCCGGGTGAGGCCGTGTGCCCCTGGATCCGGGTGAGGCTGGGTCCCGGGTCCGGGTGAGGCCACGTGCCCCTGGGTCCGGGGGAAGCTAAATCCCGGGTCCGGGCGAGGCCGTGTGCCCCTGGATCCGGGTGAGGCTGGGTCCCAGGCCCGGGAGAGGCCACGCGCCCCTGGGTCCGGGTGAGGCCATGCGCCCCTGGGTCCAGGTGAAGCTGAATCCTGGGTCTGGGCGAGGCCGTGTGCCCCTGGATCCGGGTGAGGCTGGGTCCCGGGTCCGGGTGAGACCGTGGGCCCCTGGATCCAGGTGAGCCTGGATCCCGGGTCCGGGTGAGGCCGTGGGCCCCTGGATCCGGGTGAGCCTCTCCCGGGCCCGGGTGAGGCCGTGGGCCCCTGGGTCCGGGTGAAGCTGAATCCTGGGTCTGGGCGAGGCCGTGTGCCCCTGGATCCAGGTGAGCCTGGGTCCCGGGTCCGGGTGAGGCCGTGGGCCCCTGGATCCGGGTGAGCCTGGGTCCCGGGTCCGGGTGAGGCCGTGGGCCCCTGGATCCGGGTGAGGCCAAGTGCCCCTGGGTCCGGGGGAAGCTAGATCCCGGGTCCGGGCGAGGCCGTGTGCCCCTGGATCCGGGTGAGGCCAAGTGCCCCTGGGTCCGGGGGAAGCTAGATCCCGGGTCCGGGAGAGGCCATGCGCCCCTGGGACCGGGTGAGGCCATGCGCCCCTGGGTCCGGGTGAAGCTGAATCCTGGGTCTGGGCGAGGCCGTGTGCCCCTGGATCCGGGTGAGGCTGGGTCCCGGGTCCAGGTGAGGCCGTGGGCCCCTGGATCCGGGTGAAGCCGTGCCCCTGGGTCCGGCCGAGACCAAACCAGAGGGAGTCGGACCTGCATTACCACCATTTGTCCACCATCCAGAGCTGAGGGGTCAGTGCCGACATGTACTCATAAGGAACTGGTGGACATTGATATTGGGTCTCAAAAGAACTGTTGGACCAGAAAGAAACTCACTACAGACTGATTCATTTGCCTGTCAGCATAACTATTATTGCTCGTCTCACATTCAGTTCTTATAAGTATATCTCTAGTGACACATGATTTCGCTCATCTAGGGGAAATGATGAACAACATAGACTGATGAACAAGAACAGAACCAGAAACAAGAAGGCATCGATCGGACTATCGGGCCTCAGAGGGAGGATGGGGGAGGGTGGGGGGAGGGGGGAGAGATCAACCAAAGGTCTTGTGTGCATGCATATGAGCCTAACCAATGGTTAAGTTCAACAGGGGGTTGGGGCATCCGTGGGGAGGGGTGTGGGATGGGAATGGGGGGATGAGGACAAATATGTGACACCTTAATCAATAAAGAAATTTTAAAAAAAAAGAAGAAGAAGAAATAAAGATGTTGTACAAGTTTAGCTTCACTCTGCAAGATGAGAAATGGCAGTGGCTTTAACATGCCATCAGCTTACTCGGAGGAAAGTGTCCCGCGGTGTGCACGCGTGGGCTTCCCTCCTCGTCACGCGGCGTGTCCCCTCCGATGCTTGTCCCCCGTGAGTTGCTCATTCTGTCTGCGGTCACGTTGGAGAGGACACGGGACAGCAGCCCTCTCTTGGGGAAACACGTGGACCCCAACCCAACCAAGGGGAGCCGCCTGGGAAACGCAGCCCCCCCTCGGGCGGGAACGGACGTCTGTCCCCCCGCCATGCGGAGGCCGGCGGATCTGAGCGGTTTGAGGGTGCTGCCCGAGAGGGCTTGGCCCACACAAAAAGGCACCTCCACACCTGAGGAGGCAGGGCCCGACGGGGAACCTACAGAATAAAACGGGGAGGCTCGTGAACGCCAGTCCACGCCAAGACTCGCCATCGCCGAGGTGGGTCCCGCGTAACCGCCAATCCTCAGGGAGGCCCCTGCCACTGAACCATTCCAATCTATGAAAAAAGATGGAAAATCCAACATCCCTTTTTCAAACGTCGGCGTTACACGAATGCCTAAGCCCTATCAGAACAGCCCTGGCCGGTGTGGCTCAGTGGATGGAGCGTCGGCCTGCGGACTGAAGGGTCCCGGGTTCGATTCCGGTCAAGGGCGCCTACGTACCTTGGTAGCAGGCTCCTCCCCGCCCGGGCCCTGCTCGGCCGGTTGGTGTGTCTCTCTCACATCGATGTCTCTCTCTGTCTCTCCCTCTCTCGCCCACGCTCCCTAAAAATCAACGGGAAAACAGCCTCAGGTGCGGACTAAACAGAGCGAGAGCCCACCGGGCCCCCCTTCTCTCTCCCGGACGAGGGCAGAGCTCAGGCTCCCCTGGGACAGCTGCCCTCCCCCGTCGCGGGGCGGGGGCTCCGGGTGCCGCTGGCGGCTCCTCGCTCCTGCCAGGACCTGCCCTGCCTGTGGGCACGAAGGTCCCGCATCATTGGTCCCGGTGCAGACAGACCCTCCCGCCTGCAGCCGACCTGGTGGGGGCGGGAGCGGCCGGCCCCTGACCCGTGAGCAGGCGTCACTCACGTGTGTGCGTTGATTTTTTTCAGGTTTTATTTTTTTTTAATCCTCAACCGAGGATATTTTTCCATCGGTTTTTAGAGAGAGTGGGAGGTGGAGAGACAGAGCGAGAACCATCGATGTGAGAGAGACACATGGATTGGTGCCTCCTGCACGCCCCGGACCAGGGCCCAGGCCGGGGAGGAGCCCGCAACCAAGGTTCGTGCCCTTGACCGGAATCGAACCCAGGACCCTTCAGTCCGCAGGCCGACGCTCCATCCACAGAGCACACCGCCGGGCTGTGCACTGATATTCTAAGAGGTGGAGGGAACAGCCGTCCAGGTGAGGAGGGGGGCCTTGGGGGGGCCTGCACCCAGCCAGAGGGGCAGGTGTCCCAGGAAGGGGTGCAAGGCTGAGCGGCGGGAAAGCAGCCCCCACGCCCTGCACCGCGGCGGCTGTGCCTCCTGCGCCCTGAGCTCCCCCGGCGGCCCTCTGCGCCCACGCCCTGTTCTCAGGGCGGCGGCCACAGGAGGAGGGGGAGCCGTCCACGGGGGAGCCACACGGACTCGCCCTGCACTGGCACCTCTTGGTTCACGGGAGAACCCTGTCCCAGGAAGCCGAGGCAGAGCCAGGCCGGTGACCGGGCGGCCCTCACAGGTCAGTGACCGGGCGGCCCTCACAGGGCAGTGACCAGGCGGCCAAACCAGACAAAGAAATCGAAGAAGAAACCGTTGCTGGGAAAGTGCAAATGGGGACTGGGCTGCATGTAAAGAGCCGCTAATTGCTTCCCGCAAACATATTCCTGCAAACGGCCGCACCCTCGGCTGCACTGGCTCACTGTCACTCCTTCCTTTGTCTCTGAGAGGAGCCGAGCCGCCTCCCGCTCCCCGGGGGGCCCCCCTCTGCCCCACGCTCCCCAGGAGGCAGCGTGTCCTGCGTCCTGCCTTTCTCACGGACGTCCTGCCCTCAGGTCCCCTCCGTCCCCACAGGGAGGCAGAGACCAAGCACCCGCCCTGCAGCCGAGGCCCCGCAGCAGCGGCTCCATCGCACACGCAGCCGCCCGCCGCCCGGACCGGGACCGGGACCGGGCCCTTTGGCCCCGCACGCCTAAGACGGAAAGCCGTCCTCACACAGCAGGGCCACAGTCGGAAGAAGAACCCAGTCGAGCAAGATGAGCGGTTACAGAAAATCTGTAGGGCCCTAACCGGTGTGGCTCAGTGGATAGAGCGTCGGCCTGCGGACTGAAGGGTCCTGGGTTCGATTCCGGTCAAGGGCATGTGCCTTGGTTGCGGGCACATTCCCAGTGGGGGGGGTGCAGGAGGCAGCTGATCGATGTTTCTCTCTCACCGATGTTTCTAACTCTCTGTCCCTCTCCCTTCCTCTCTTAGATCGAATGCAGCCTCGGAGCCGTGAGGCGGGTGTGACGACCACTCGCCAAGGAAACAGGCAGCAAAACCCCCTCAGCGCCGGCCGCGTGGCCGTGGGCGGCGGCGTCCTGTGCGCGAGGGTTTGATTCCAGGTCGGGCGCATCCCCAGGTGGTGGGTTCGAGTCCCAGTCCGGGCATATGTGGGCGGCCACGCATCGATGTTTCACTCTCTCTCTCTCCGCCTCTTCCTTCCTGTCTCTCTGAAATCAGCAAGGCCTGGCCTTGGGGGAGGATGTTTTCATGTTAACCCCTTAAGCCAGTGGTCGGCAAGCTCCTTAGTCAACAGAGCCCAATATCAACAGCACAACGATTGAAATTTCTGTTGAGAGCTAAACTTTTTAAACTTAAACTTCTTCTAACGCCACTTCTTCAACATAGACTCGCCCAGGCCGTGGTATTTTGTGGAAGAGCCACACTCAAGGGGCCAAAGAGCCGCATGTGGCTCGCGAGCCGCAGTTTGCCGACCACGGGGCTAGGAGACCTTATGAACGAAGAACGCGCCCGCACAGCAAACGGGAAGGCGAGAGGAAATCCCTGGGCAGAAGGGACACAAGATCGCGGGCTGGTGTGCAGACAGCCTGCCGACATGTGAAGCCTCGATGCCGTGGGTTACACGGTGCCCCTGGGAGAGGGGGAGGGGGAGGGGGAGGGGGAGGGGGAGGTTTGTTGAGGTCCTAACCCCGGAGCCCCGGAACATAACCTAATCTGCAAATAGCCCACTCAGCCAGCCACGGAGGCCCAGGGGTGTGTCCACACGGGGACGCCCACGGGGGGCGGGGGGCAGCTGGGCCCCGCGGCAGGCAGGGACCCTCTCTCCCATCCCCGGGTCCCACTCATGCATCCAGCCGACCTCGGCCGAGACTGGGCTGATGGGGCCGCTGTGGGACGCGGAGGCCAGCACCCTGGTTACCTCAGTGAACCCCATGACTTCCCGTCTCCAAGGACGGCCTTGGGGGGAGGGGGGGTGTCTGTGCCGCCCTCAGCACGGCCATGGGTGAACCTGAGGGCGGGGCGGTGAAGGATTAGAAAAGAGACAATAAAGCTGGGGCTGGGTGGCACGCTGCCCTCTCTGACAGAGAGACAGCGCCACGGCCTGCAAGCCGAGTCTTCATTTTATAGCAGATCCCACAGGGCGTGGTCACAACGTCCTCACGGGCTTCAAATCCACTCAGTTCCACGCACCTGACCCAGCTTGGTTTACTTGCTGCACCTCCCGCAGCCCACATCACTCAGCCGCGTGGGGCCACAGGTTCGGACCATACGGTCAAGCTTACCCCATAGCCTTTGGCTGTAACTGGGCTGGGACTTGCACGTGGCTTTGCCACGAGAGGACCGTGCCCTCTCCTCAGTCCCAGGCTTGAACCTGTCCAACGCGGTAGCCACTCTCCACAGGCGTCCACGTTCGAACCTGGAGGAGTTCCCCCGCGCCCGCCCGCCCGCCCGCCCCAGGACCCCTGTGGCCCAGCATGGCCCCACAGTGCTCAGCCGCCCGCACCACGGGCAGGGAAGCAGGCGGGAGCTCGCGTGCCTCGGGCACACCCACCCGGCACCCAGCCCCCGGCAGGACAGAGCCCCAACACGGGCCGCAGCACTCCGGACCCCCACACAGGCCAAGCGCAAGCGGACCACACAGGATGGCAGCCTGATGCTGGGGGTTCCTCGGACACCCCACCAGGGACACCCCACTGGGACCTCCAGCTGCTCCCACAGCTGCCGCCAGGACCCTGGAGCCTGTGGCCCCGGCCGCACACCTCCACCAGGTCGCCCTCCTGGGGCCCCACCCACACAGTCTAGGCTGCCCCCTTCTGGGGTGCAGGGGGCTCCCCAGGTGGCTGCTCGGTCCGCCTGCGCCACAGGGAAGGGAACTGAGGCCACATTCACGGTCACAGCCTGGAGAGGGGCCGCCCACTGCCCTTCCGCCAGGACGGAGCACTCGGGGACCCTGAGTGTCCCGGCTCACGCGGCTCTGAGCCAGGCCTTTGCTTTCCGGCTAAGTGAGCATTATGCACACTGAGCCCCGGAGGGCGCCCCGGGAGCGGAGTGATGGCGGGCGGGAGCGTAAATCCCCGCAGCTCCCCCGCTGACCTCCATTCCTGCCCCACGCAGCCCAGCAATTTGCAAGCTCAGCAGAGATGGGCTTCATCACTTTTATATGCAAATCAGTAAAAAGCCTTTTGCTATCTCATTTAAATCACTGAATAATTAACCAGCCCCCCCCCCCTAGTTCTCAGCCGACCCCTGGACGTGAGGGGGTAGCGCCCCGAGCCCCGGGAGTGGCGGCCCTGGGGGTTCACCCGCCGCCTGGTCTGACCCCCGACACGGAAAGCGTGACCGGATCCACCAGCGGCTGGAACGGGTGCTCGTGACCAGCTCACCCACAGCAACAACCGCCGGACCCTGTGCCAGCAGCAGCCGCCCGGAAACGCGACCCTGACCCAGGGCGGCCGGCCGGAGCTGGGGCGGGGGGGTCTGCAGAACCTGGGCCGGCTGCTGGGGAGGGGTCCACAGAGCCCAGGCCGGAGCCGGGGGGGGGGGGGGGGATGGCGGGACCCGTGGGGCCACATGTGCGGGACCCAGGGCCGCGCCGCCCACAGTGTCCTCGGTTAGCTACTGGGTCCTGTCTTCGCCACCCCAAGTCCCCGCGGGTGTTTAGGGAACTCCCCAGCCCCAGCCCCACACGCGGTCGGGAACGAGGACCCGATTGTCTAAAGGCAGAGCGAGGGCCCCCAGAAAGCCGCGGCCAGTGCGTGCCGACTGCGGCTCAGGCTGGGCCACGCGGGGCTCAGTGAGGGCGGCCGCGGGGCTGGGCGGCGGGTGACTTGGGGAGGGAGGGACCCCTACTTCACACCCGGTGAATAGCTGGGCCCGAAGGAGTGGAGGCGGAAACGTACAGGGAACTGTGGACCCTGGCCAGTGTGCCCAGTGGTTAGACCTCTGGCACAGGCACCAACAAATCCAGGACACACACCTGGCGGCAGGTTCGACCCCCGGCCCAGGCGGGGCCTGTGCAGGAAGCAGTTAATCTCTCTCTCCCTCTCCCTCTCCCCCTCCCCTCCCTTCCTCCCTCCCACTCTCTCTGAGTACCCAGGGGAAAGTGTCCTTGGATGAGGAATAACAAAACACAAAGAGGAAATGTGGGAGGAGAGAGGGGTCGGCCCGCGTGGGGACCGACTCTGAGCGTCAGCTCACAGGGATTCCCACTGTCCACTCGTCGTCCTGGGAGAGACACAGGGAGCCACCGCGCCCCCTCCCCCCTGACGGGGCCCCCTCCCCCTTCCCCCCCAAGTGGGCAGCGTGCAGGCTGGCGGGTTCTGGGGGAGGGGGGCTGTGTGCAGGGCTGGGGGGGCCGTGGCATCACACTTTCCAAAGCAGCAGGCCCCGCCCTGCAGGGGCAGGTAGGAGGCCCCCCCAGCCCCGGGAGGCGGAGGCAGGGACTCAGCACCCACCTCGGAAGAGGTCAGGGGTCCGCCCTGGAGCCCTCCAGACACAGTCCCCCTCCCCACCCGCCTTTGTGCGAGGGTCCGACCCCACGCAGGGGTCTGCTGGGGGAGGGGAGGGGAGGGGAGGGGAGGGGAGAGGCTGAGGAGGAGGGGGGAGGCGTGCTGGGTGGACAGGGCTGACCCAGCCGGGCAGGGCACCGAGCCCGCCAGTTACCGCTTCCACATGGGCACCCAGAACCCCAGGAAAGAGCCCTGGCTGGTGTGGCCCAGTGGATAGAGCGTTGGCCTGAGGACTGAAGGGTCCCGGTTCGATTCCGGTCAAGGGCACGCACCTCGGTTGCCGGCTCGATCCCTGGCCCTGGCCGGGGTGTGCACGAGGCAGCCAGTTGATGTGTCTGACTCTCACATCGATGTGTCTCTCTCTGTCTCCCTCTCCTTTCTACTCTCTCAAAAAATTAAAAAAGTAAATGTGTTTTTTTTAAACATGAAAGAAAGAGTGGAGGACAGCCTGGAGGCGCCCCTGGGACTGTCCGGGGTCGGCAGTGAGCGGCCAGCGCCTGGGCTGAGCGCGCAGCCTCTGGGCCTCTTTACCCCCCCCACCTCCACCCCCACCCCTACCCCCACCCCCCACCCCCACCCCTACCCCCACCCCCCACATCCCCCACCCCCACCCCCGCCGCCAGCTAAAGCTGAGGTGTGTGTGACTGAGGGGGACACGGGGGGCTTTGCAGGGGCCGAGACCGGTCAGCGGGGGCCACTCTGGGGGCCCGGGCTCGCGGGGGCCCAGGACAGAGGTGCCTGCTGCAGCCCAGGCCCTCCCTGGGGACCCCGCTGCCCCCACCCCCCCAGCTCCGGCTTCAAACAGGTCCTGGAGGGGAGGAGAGGCAATCTCCGCCATGAATGTTTAATTGGGAATTAATATTCATGAGGCTCCCGGAGGCCGGGGCTGCGGGCTAATAAATATTCACGAGGACGCTCCCATCCCCGTTAATGCCTCTGTTTGTGCAGCTTCCATTCTTCAGCTCCAGCCCCGGGGAGGGGAGGGGAGGGGAGGGGAGGGCACTGCCCGGGGTCCTGGGGGGAAAGGGGGAGCAGGGAGGGGGAAAGGGGGGGCAGGGAGGGGGAAAGGGGGGGCAGGAGGGGGAGGGGCCTGGGCTGTTCCACCGCGGCCACCTCTCCGCGGGGCTGCGCTCTGACCACCCACGGCCCGTCCCTCGCGAGCACCCACCACCCACACCCACCACCCACCACCCACAGAAACCCGCCTCGCGGCCGCCGTGTCCCCAGCCCCCCGCGGGCTGCTGCCTGAGACGCCACCTCCCGCAGGGAGCCCTCCAGGCCTGCTCCCTCTGGCTGGCCGAGCTCCTCTCTATCCGCCAGCGAGGGGACCCCGCCCCGCCCCGCCGCCCCGCCGGCACGGCCCCGGCCAGTCGGGCGCCCCCAGAGCACCCAGTTTTCTGGTGGGAGGATTGGACCCGCAGCCCTGCCGCCTGCGCTCCGCGCCTGGGCTGGGCGGCTGGGGTGGAGCGCGCGCGCCCTCGCGTGGCCAGTGCGGGCACTGCATGGCTTCCACCGAGGACGCTGCGGGTGGGAGGCGAGTGGCGGGGCTGGTGGGAAGGTGAGGGGACTGAGCAGGAATAAATGGGTCAACAGCCCTGGCCCGGCAGCGCGCAGGGTCAGAGCATCGGCCCAAGGCGCCCTGGTGGCAGGTCCCATCCCGGGTCAGGGCACAGACACGCACCCACCAATGAATGCGTAAGCGCATAGAACAAACCAATTCTCTCTCTCTCTCTCTCTCTCTCTCTCTCTCTCTCTCTCTCTCCAGCCAGCTACTATCTCCATCTCTATCTCTCCCTCTAAAAATATCAATTAAAATGTAAAAAATAAAAAACACACGGACAGCCCTAACCCATTAGGTTCAGTGGATAGAGCGTCGGCCTGCGGACGGAAGGGTCCCAGGTTCAATTCCGGTCAAGGGCATGTACCTTGGTTGCGGGCACATCCCCAGTGTGGGGTGTGCAGGAGGCAGCTGATCGATGTTTCTCGCTCATCAATGTTTCTAACTCTCTCTTCCTTCCTCTCTGTAAAAACATCAATAAAATGTATTTTTTAAAAACACACACACATGGACAGCAGTGTGGGGAAGCCAGCGGGAAGAGGGAAGCTGCAGCTGGGGCATCGGCTGGGGCGGTGAGGGCTCGGTGCAGTGGGCACACGGTGTGTTATTGAGTTGTACCCCGAAACCTGTTTGGATTTGTTGACCGGTGTCACCCCAACACATTCAACTAAACAGTAAGCCAAGACTAATAACTGCCCTCCTCGCCTGCCCTGCCTGGAAGGACGGGCACTCACATCCACAAGTAAATTCATGAAAGCGGGGGACGGCCCGGCCAGCGTGGCTCCGTGGCTGAGCGTCGCCCTAGGAACCAGGAGGTCACGGCTCGATCCCCGGTCAGGGCACAGGCCCGGGCTGCGGGCTCCATCCCCAGTGGGGGACATGCAAGAGGCAGCCGATATATGATTCCCTCTCATCGTGGATGTTTCCATCTCTCTCCCTCTCCCTTCCTCTCTGAAATCAATAGAAACATACACTGAGGGCCAGATTATTATGATCTCTGAACACATAATAATCTGGCCACTCAGTGTGTGTGTGTGTATGTGTGTGTGTGTGCCGAGAACCAATTCCGGCATGTAATAATTACAAGAGTTTTACCAAAAGGTTGGTGAAGCTTGGGGAGCTCAACAGGGTTGAGTCACACGTAGTTTACCTGTTGGAAACGGCTAAACGGCACTTCCCCCAAACCTGAATGGGATTGTTAACTGCCAGACAGCTCAGGGCAGTGGTCGGCAAACTCATTAGTCAACAGAGCCAAATATCAACTTCTTTTGAGAGACAAATTTTTTAAACTTAAACTTCTTCTAACGCCACTTCTTCAAAAGAGACTCGCCCAGGCCGTGGTATTTTGTGGAAGAGCCACACTCAAGGGGCCAAAGAGCCGCATGTGGCTCGCGAGCCGCAGTTTGCCGACCACGGGCTCAGGGCATGTTATTGCCTCCTGTTGGCCAAACACCTGAACAGCTGTAGGCTGTTCCCCAAACTGACCATCTCTGTAAACCCTACCCTTTGAAGGGTATTGTCTCCACCTTGCCTTGGGACAAATTGTGTTAATAAATAGCAAGGGGTCCTGGGACAAGGTGAGTCTTCAGTTCCTTTAGCTGAAGCTCCCCTAACCCCCAGTGTCTTTCAAAACTATCTTTCGTCCACGGACTCCTTCTTCATCTACACGCAGCCCCTTTCTCCAGAACGCTGAGCCCTTTGTGAGGCTGGGACAAGAGCCCCGGCCGGTCTTGTTCCCTGACATCCTGAAGGAGAAGGTCCCACACAGTCTTATAGGAAATTAAGTGTAGGAAATAGATGCCGGGCTGGCAGAGACCACGCGGAGCCCGACAGGCCCGGACCCGCACGTCCACCGAGGCCACATTGCAGCCATGAGCCTCTCGCTCCGGAACAGATGGGGAGAAGCCGCTGACCGCCCGGCGCTGCCACACCGACAGGCACAGCGGGAGCACCTCCAGCAGCAACGCCAGGTCAGGGAGTAAAGGGAGAGAAACAGGTCGGACAACGCACCACCACGAGGGGGCAGGCATGAAGGAGGAAGGGCGTTTCTTTCCAAGGCCAAACAGAGCGCGTTGGGGAGCCCCAGAAAGTCTCAGTCAGTTCCTAAACGGGGGATCGGCAGGCGGCATCCCCTGCACGGGCCATGACCCAGCATTCAGCATGGAGAGCCTTTAAAGTTCTAAGCTCTTGCCGTCTGGGCAGAGCAGCGTCCATCAGACCCGTTCTGCCACCTACGGGCTGGCTGGTCTGCTTCCTCACCTGCGGGGGGTCCACATGGTCACCTGCACATCCCGTGTTCTGAAGATCAAACAGGATCCGGCGCTAAGAATTCGCAGCACACAGACAGCGCACAGTGCATGTCAGCGCCCATCACCGGGGTAGCCGGAGCCACACACATTCTGCTGGTTAAAGAGGAAAGGAAGCATCCAATTACATGAATTTGATGATGAGGGTACTGCATTTCAGTGCAGCCAAAGCAGCTCTCTGAGGACAATGGATAGCCTTAGGTGATTGTGATACGAGGTGGGAAAGAGTAAAGCTATGTTTTCCTTTAAGAAGCTAGATGTAAAGGAAAAGAAGGTCCCTCCCCCTCCATCCCCCACCCCTTTTGAGTGGCATTTGAGTGACACACTTTTTACACTGTTGTTTGGGTTTTTATAAGGAACATGTGTTACTTCCAAACTATAAAAGAGCAGAAAGGAACGGGGCAGCGGGACCACTCCAGCGTCTGCAGCCCGGGGCTCCTTCCATAGACTCTTCAAGCAGTTTCCTCATCCATTCATTAGGGAAAATCCCCAGCACACAGCAAGGCTGAAAGAACTGCTCAGGGACCCACATGCTGCCCCGGAGCCCACCGTCCCCATTGCCCGGTCTGCCCCCCCACCACCACCTCCCGTCTCTCCGCTCTCCTGTTCCATATTTTCAATCCTCATCCGAGGACATGCTCTTCATTGATGGGGGGGGGGGGGGGAGGAAGAGGGAGAGAAACATCGATGTGAGAGAGGAACATCCATCTGTTGCCTCCCATACATGCCCCGACCAGGGATCGAACCCGCAGCCTGGGTATGTGCCCTGACCAGGAATGAACCCCATGACCCTTTGGTGTCCGGGACGACGCTCCAGCCACTGCGCCACCCCGGCCGGGCTGTCCTATCTGGAAACACGTTTCAGGGCAAGCTGCGCCCTCGGCCCCTCCAGCTCCTCAGCCGGTCATTCCCCGGGTCCGGCGTTGGCTTTGAGTCCGCTGTTTCTTGGAAAGAAAACGGGCATCGAGGGCGCGTCCTGAGCGGGCGTCCAGCACTGACCCTGCGGGTGAGCGTGAAGCCAGAGCGAAGGCCCGGGCGCAGGGGAGCGCCGCGTGGGGACGCCAGGCCAGGGCAGGACGCAGGCTGTCCGCGTGCCCGCCGGGGGGGGGGGGGGGTACCGGAGCCAAAGGGAAAGGAGCCCCGGGGTGAGGCTCCAGGTATGAGGGGGGCGCCCCTCTGGGTAAGCCACCCACCGTCACCGCAGCCATCCCCTCCCGGCCCCGTGAGTCCCTGCCCCTCCCCCCGGGCCCGGCACAGGCTTCGGCCACACGCAGGCCGCCTGCACCGGCTCAGGCTCCACGCACAGGCCGCCTGCACCGGCTCAGGCTCCACGCACAGGCCGCCTGCACCGGCTCAGGCTCCATGCACAGGCCGCCTGCACCGGCTCAGGCTCCACGCACAGGCCTCCTGCACCGGCTCAGGCTCCACGCACAGGCCGCCTGCACCGGCTCAGGCTCCATGCACAGGCCGCCTGCACCGGCTCAGGCTCCACGCACAGGCCTCCTGCACCGGCTCAGGCTCCACGCACAGGCCGCCTGCACCGGCTCAGGCTCCATGCACAGGCCTCCTGCACCGGCTCAGGCTCCACGCCAGGCCACCAGCAGACGCGCTCGTGCGTGGGTTCCTTCCCGCGAGGACGCGTCCCAGGTGCTCCCGTTCCTGTGCGTTAACCTGGGGATAAGAGGTACAGTGAGCGGCCTCAGCGTTTACATGAGAGCAGTCGGAACGTTCTGGAAGCACTGATTCCGGCAGAAGCCCGAATAGTGTGCAGTTTGGAGGCGAGCGCCGGGGTGACAGTGAGAGGGGGGGGCCGTGGCTCCCACAGAGAGGGCGCTGCTGTCGGGCAGGGGACCCGGGGCCTCATCCCACGGGCGGTGCCTCCCAGCCCAGCCCTGGACGCACACAGCCCTCGCTGGCACCTCCATAATGTCCACAAACAGCTGCTGTGCCACGGGGCTGCCCTGGGCCCGGCGTGGCCGGCGTGTCCGCTTCACACCCCAGAGGCCCGAGGCATCTGGTGAGCAAGGCGCTCCCTGGGGGCAGCTCCACCTTCGCTTGTCTAATAGCTGTTTGTACGGATTCGGAGAGGAAGGCGGCGGAGGAGAGAAACATCGATGATGAGAGGCATGGGTCAGCTGGCTCCTGCACACCCACACACACACCACACACAGACACACACACACACACACACACACACACACACACCCAGACTCACACACACACCACACACAGACTCACACACACACACCCTCACACACACACAGACTCACACACACACACACACACACAGACTCACACACACACTCACACACAGACTCACACACACACTCACACACACACACACACTCACACACACTCATACACACACTCACACACACACACCCTCACACACACACAGACTCTCACACACACACACACACAGACTCACACACACACTCACACACAGACTCACACACACACTCACACACACACACACTCTCACACACACACACACTCACACACAGACTCACACACGCGCACACACACACAGACTCACACACACACTCACTCACACACACGCACACACACAGACTCACACACTCACACACACAGTCACACACACACACACTCACACACACACCCCACTAGGGAACAAGCCCGCAACCCGGGTGTGTGCCCTGACCGGAATCGAACCCTGACCTCCTAGGCCGACGCTCAACCACCGAGCTACCCCGGCTGGTCCAGCCTCATTTTTAAGTGTCTCCTCCGTATTATTTGTCCACATGGTGACGCTTGGTAGTAAGTCTCGGGTTCGTCTTTCAAATACACCCGACAAAACCCAAACCTCGCGGTGGCTCAGTGCGCGGACCACCCGCTTTGACAAAGAGGATGCCTTCGCGGCCTCACGTCCCACCCGTCCTTCCTGCCACTCTGCCCGCAGGATCTCCTCCGTTTTGTGCTTAAGAGACTTCCGTGGACCCCCACCACACTCCCCGCCACGAGCCGCTGCCACGCGCTGACCTGTCACTTTTCCTCTTCGCTTCAGCGGCTCCTCATTATCTTCGCTGGATTCGTTGTTTCTACAATTACTCGCTCACAATTCATCAGAGCCGCAGATGCAGATGTGAATGATTTAGTCATGCATTTTGATTAAAAAGTCGCCCACAAAGCACATCTCCGTGGGAAACGCACCGCTCCGGGGAATGCGTGGGCCCCTTCCGTTCAGCCCGTGTCCAGGGTGAGTTTCGCTCGCTGTTAAAAGACGCGCTGTCCTCGGGGCCGGCGGGCTCGGTGGCGGAGGTGCCCTGTGAGCCAGGAGGTCAGGGCCCGTGCCCGGTTGCTGGCTCCGTCCCTAGCCGGGGGCGTGCAGGAGGCAGCCGATGGTTCTCTCTCATCGTTGATGTTTCCGTCTCTCTCCCTCTCCCTTCCTCTCTGAAATCAATAAAAATACATATTTTTTAAAATGCAGTGCCCAGCCCCAGACTGACCCCCACTTGGGGGTTTGAAGATGTTAGCAGGAAGCAACTGCGTTCCCCTAAGTAAGACGCGGGGACAGAGAGTTTTGTTACAGCGACTCCACCACTCAGATGCGGGATCTCCGAGGGTCGGCCCCGCAGCCGTCTGCCCCGGCGATGCTCCAGGTGCGAGGCAGGTGGGGCGCCCCTCCATCACGGACTCCATTCCCCCAGAGCCGCTCACGCCCGCCCAGCCCTGCGCGCCCCGAGTTTGGACACACACACACACACACACACACACACACACACACACAGACACACAGACACACACACGCCCTGATTAGGGACCACGGGTCAGCGAAGACAAAGGAGGTGATGCCGTCTCTCGCCGCCAGAGGGCGCGCCTCGCCCCCAAACGGACTGGCCCAGCGGCCCGGGAGCTCCCTGCACCTGGGCGCGGGGTGTCCGACAGGGTGGGATCCAGAGCGGGTGGGATCCAGAGCGGGTGGGATCCGGAGCCGGTGGGATCCACAGGACCGCCCAGCCGTGCCCCGCGCCCCCTCCGGGTTGAGAGGCAGGAAGGGAAGCCGGGCCTGGCAGAGGAGCCCTAGGGTGGAGGGGTCGTGCCCACCTGTCCCCCCTTCGGATGCTCTGCAAAGCCCGGGCCCCCACTTCCACCTGACCGGCCCGGACCGCACACCGGCCCCCAGCTTGGACCTGGGGATGGGATGGCCCCTCAGGAGCAGGGGGAGGCGGAGAAGGCCTCAGGGCGATCCGGGCAGCCGCCGCTGAAGGCTCCGAGCGATCAGGGCTGGCGCCGGGCCTGGCAGGGGGTGCGAGCGGGGTGGAGCCAGCAGCAGGTGCGGGCCGGACGGCAGCGAGGGAGCAAAGAATTTTCGGTAACCACCAGAGGCTCGCCCTGATGACAGCGACCAGCGCCGGCCTTGGTCTGGTGCCCCCGCTCACCTGCTCCACCATCCCGCCATGGCCAACGCCCGCCATGTCCCACGCACGCCCCCTGGTGGTCAGCGCACGTCATAGCGACCAGTTGTCTGGCTGTTCCGGTTGTTCTGCCGTTCGGTGTATTTGCATCTTAGCCCGTTATTATACAGGATTATTATATAGGATAACTGTGGCTAGTCCCCAGTATCCTGTTCCCCCCAACAGGAAGGCTGGCTGGGGAGGGAAGGTTCTGGCGAGGGGAGAGCAAGACTTGGGAGTTGGCGCCAGGTGGGGCGGGTCTCACCGGCCTCTCGGGAAGCCAGGCCCACGGGAGGGAGGCAGTCCTTCTTCCTGCCAAGGCCGGAGGGGCGGCGCCCGGAGGACAGCGGAGGGCCAGGTCCCCACGTGCTCGCCCCTGGGGAGGCGGCCTGGGCTCCTGGTCGGGGTGCCTGTGGCTTCCCTGGTTTCCTGCCGGCCCAGCTCTGCGGGAGCCGTCGGATCGGAATCGGCCATTTCTCCGGAGTCCGGGAGTCGCGCTGGCCACAGGGATGCTCGGGCTTCCGGTGGCTCAGCATTTCTCAGCCCGCAGCCGCCAGGGAGCAATCAAATAGCTCGACAGCCCGGCCGGTGGCCCAGTGGTCAGGGTGTCGGCCCACACACCCAAGGGTCTCAGTCCGCTATCGGTCCAGGGCACATACCTGAGTCGCAGGCTCGATCCCCAGCCCTGCTCGGGCCTGTGCGGGAGACGCCCACTCAATGCGTCTCTCACATCGAGGTTTCTCCCTCCCTCCCTCCCCCAGCTCCTTCCTTTCCACTCTCTA
This sequence comes from Cnephaeus nilssonii, assembly GCF_951640355.1. NCBI lineage: Eukaryota > Metazoa > Chordata > Mammalia > Chiroptera > Vespertilionidae > Cnephaeus > Cnephaeus nilssonii. The sequence continues at coordinate 108,647,072 of NC_137075.1, read as the reverse complement.
CACGTCAGCGAAAAGGTGCCCTCGGGCGAGAGCTAACAGCCTTTCTGTCACCCACTGAGAGCTCTCCGAGGAGGCCCCCCCATCGCCCCCACGAGCCAGGGTGCCTTCTGTGCTATCCTCCAGCTCACCTGGACGGCTCTGGGGATTCTGCGAGGTCGGATTCCATCTCAGCGGGGGCGGCGGGAGGAAGACTCGACAGGCTCGCCGTGAGCAGCCGTGAGCAGAACGGCCACCGAGACGGGCACATTCTGAGTGTGTGTTGAAACTTGATTTGCACAACGTGCGAGATAAGAACTGACCGCCGACCACATCCCGCCTGCGTGACCTCCGACCGGGCCCACCGCCAGCCCTAGCAGCCGCCCTCCTCCTCGGACCCGGAGCCGCCCCCCGCCTCCCCGGCCCCTTCCTCGGCAGCCAGGCCCGTGCTTTCACACAGCTCGCCTCTTCCTGCCTGGCTGGGGAGCTCAGTGGTCAGCGCGCCGGCCTCACACGGAAGCACCCCGGGCTCCATTCCTGGTCAAGGACAGGCACCTGGGCTGCCAGTTCAGTCCCCGGCCCAGTCGGTCGGGGCACAGGTGGGAGGCGACCCGTCGATGTGTCTCTCATGTCCGTGTTTCTCCCTCTCTCCCCCCTCCCTCCCTCCCTTCCTCTCTCCCTACAAATCCATGGAAAACATTGTCCTCGGGTGAGGATTACCGAACAAACAACAAAGCTCACTTCCTTCTCCCCAAACCTTTGCTAAAAGCGCCCGTGAGCTCCGGGGAGGGGAGGGCCCTGCTGCTGGGGCTGGGACCGCACCCCGCGGCCGCCTGGCTCAGGGCCGGAGCTCCCCCCACCCGAGCCCCGCGGCGGGCGGCGGGTGACGGTGCTGAGCGCGGCCCGGCCGGGAGTGCGGGCGTCCCCTCAGGTCTGGGCCACTGCGCTGCCCCCGGCCACTTCCCTCGAGCCTCCTCCCCTGCGGCTCCCACCGCTTCCCTAGGAGATCGGGCCCCGGCTCCGGCTCTGGCTTGGGCTGAGGACCGCGCCCGGCTCCCGCCCGCCGGGCCGCAGTCCAGCCCTGGCCTAGACGTGTTCCCATTTGGGTCTGTCCCGCACCCCCCTCCTCACAGCCGCTGGTTGGCGGGAGCCCCAGGTCGCCGGGCGCTGACCCCGCCTTTGAGGGGGTTCCTGCCGCCTCTTCTGTTCTCAGGCCCGGACGCCCCAGCTGCTTCCCGCGCCCCCTGCTCCGAGGTCACAGCTCTGCTAGCCACGTGGCCTTCCTGCCCGGGACACCCGGCTGGTCTGGGGGACACCCGGCTGGTCTGGGGGACACCCGGCAGGTCTGGGGGACACCCGGCAGGTCTGGGGGACACCCGGATGGTCTGGGGGACACCCGGATGGTCTGTGCGTGCTGGCAAGCGGGGGGCGGGGGTGGCTTTGCCATCTTGGTGGCTTTGTGCCCCGGGGAGGAGGTTTGGGGAGGCCCCGCCCGAGGCCACGCCTGCCACACCCCGAATGCAGGCAGTCACCGTGCCTCGTTTATGTGTTTATTTTTATTACTTTTAGATCCCGCCCCCAAGATATTCTCCCATTGATCTGTGGAGAGGGTGGGAGGAAGAGGGAGAGACGGAGAGAAACAGGGATGTGAGAGAAACACATCGGCGGGCTGCCTCCTGCACACACTCTGACCAGGGCCCGGGCCGGGGAGGAGCCTGCAACCGAGGTACGTGCCCTTGACCGGAATCGAACCCGGGACCCTTCTGTCCACAGGCCGACGCTCTATCCCCTGAGCCACACCAGCCAGGGCAGGAGTTAGAGTGTTTTAATAACTCGGAGCAACAATTACCTTCTGCTCGGACCTGGGAGCCAGGAATGCAGCGAGCACAGTGGTGACGAGCTACTGTTTTGGCAAAATTCAGGGGAACCACTGACAGATCGCACAGACGGTGGGGAGGAGGGGAGGAGGGGGAGGTGGGGAGGAGGGGGAGGTGGGGAGGAGGGGGAGGTGGGGAGGAGGGGGAAGTGGGGAGGAGGGGGGCGGGGGTCCTTGGCCCCAGTGGAGCCTGCGGTTCGTCATCACATAAAACAAAGGCAGTGAGTGACAGAGCAAACGCGTGGGGTCGCGATCCGCTTTCCAGAAGGATCCGTCTGGCTGGCTGTGCAGTGAGAAGCGGGCTCCCCCGCTGATGGGCTCATGAGGGCCCGGCGCAGGGGAGTGACCCGTGGTGACACCCGCAGCGTCTCCCACCCCCGGTCCTGGCGGCTTCACAGGGGAGCTTAGGGCTGGAGCCGTGAGGATAGAGTGACTGTTCGCTCTGGCTGGTGTGGCTCAGTGGATAGAGCATCGACCTGCAGACCGAAGGGTCCCGGGTTCGATTCCGGTCAAAGGCACGTAGCTTGGTTGTGGGCTCCTCCCCAGCCCGGGCCCAGGTCAAGGCTTGTGCAGGAGGCAACCCATAGATGTGTTTCTCTCTGTCTTGCCCCCTCCCTTCCACTCTCCCTAAAAAAAAATCAATGGAAAAATATCCTTGGGCGAGGATAAAAAAAAAAAAGAGTGACTTCCCACAGCCTGTGCCCAGGTGGGGACACTCCTTCCACCCGCCCCGGTGCCGAGGGGGGGCTGGGCCAGACACCCGCTTCTATTTTTCTTTTTAATATGTTTTTATTGACTTCTGAAAGGAAAGGAGAAGGAGAGAGAGAGAAACATCAATGATGAGAGAGAACCATTGATCGGCTGCCTCCTGCACGCCCCCCACTGGGGATCGAGCCCCATAGCCCGGGCATGTGCCCTGACCAGGAATCGAACCCGGGATCCTTCAGTCCGCAGGCCGACACTCTGTCCACTGAGCCACACCAGCCAGGGCTGCGATGCCTTGGTGTGCAGCCTGAGCTGACTGAGACACCACGCTCGAGGCCCCCCAGCCCCACGGCGTCCCCAGGTGCCAGCTTTGCCCCCCCCCCCCGACTGCCACCCACCCAGGAGGCTGGTTGGAGGTGCCACGGCATGGCCACCGAGGCCCACTGGGTGCTGAGATCTGGACACACTCAGCCAGCAGCTGGGACAGAAAAGCCTTGTGTCCGGGGCTCCGCCCAGGAATGCAGCCCGTCCCCCCCCCACCCCCGCGGCAGAGCCGATGGCCTCCAGGACAAAGGCCTTCTGTCCCTCTGGCCAGGTGACCCCGCATTGGCATGGGAGCTGAGACATGGCAGCCTCGGCGGGTGGGCGGCCACAGCAGCTTCCATGACCCCCTCCTGCTGCAGAGCCCCCCACGCCCCCCTAAACCAGGCAGAGGCACCGACGGAGGGGACAGGGTTTGCCCTCCAACACGCCCCTGGCTGCAGGCCCGCTGATGAGAATGCCCGGGCACACGCCTCCGAGAACCAAGCTGTGAACGCCTTCTCTCCTCTCGCCTCAACATTCCTCTCTCTGGTCATTAGTGTCGACCAAAAAGGGGCACAAGGGGACCTTCTGATGTGGTAGAAATGTCCTCTATATTGCTCAGGATGTGAATGAATGAATGAGTGGATGGATGGATGATGGATGATTG